>NC_057766.1:14984140-15201615 GCF_010389155.1 Erigeron canadensis | reverse complement strand
CCCTCACGGCCCAAAAAAACTTCAAAATGTTGCACAAAAGCTTTCGGGACATCACCACCTTCATGTACACCCATTAGCATCCTTGATATATCGATACGACATCTATGGTTCCTGCACTTAAGAATTATATGAAAATATGCAGTTAGTGTCTCCAACAGCTAACCATTCCACTTTAGATTTCTGTTTCAGAAATCTTTCCTCATCAAGCGCAGCTTCTTGGAAATCCTTTACACAGGCTATCTCACTGTCTCACAATTCAAATTTGAGTGGTCCAGGTCAATAGCCTTTTGGAGATTGTCGAGTTTATCCCTTAGGTTAGAGACTCTTTGATGAAGTTTACCCTGTTATAAAGTAACTTGCGACAGGTGGATTTCAATAATCGAGCTTTTTAACCACCTTGACTTGATTTACACCATTGAAATTGGTGTTCCACGAATTGGTAACCATTTCCTGAAATTCAGCCTTATGAACTAGAAAGTTAGGAATTAAAACAGAGGTGTCGAGCTCTAGTCATATTAGGGAGCTTCAACACACAGGGGAGTGATCAAAAATTCTATAAGGTAAAATAGTGCATAAGCAGCAGGAAATAAATCCGTGAAATGGATATTACCCATTACCCTATCAATATTCTTCAAGATACCAACACCTTCGAGATTGGAGTACTACGAATCATCCATGGTCCATCTTCGAGAACACTCATCACACCCTTCTTTTCAGCAAATTTAAAAAAGAAGTAACCATTGGTATTCATCATAACTTTTTGTAAGTCAAACTTTTCCAGTTATTTTTCACAAAATATTCCACAATAGGGTAAGCATGGAGATCACCCAAAAAGTACCCAAACAACATGTTAGCAAACCTGTCTTAGACTGTTCTAACCGACTATCTAGGAAGAACCACACCAATACCCTCACGAACCTCAACATTTTCCAGTTCCAGCTTTTAGTTTAGCTGCATAAGAAGGCTATCACATCTGCATAAGTCCCATGAGTTTTCTCATCCGCAAATTTGACCTGTTTCTTACCATTACCCTACTCCGAATCAGGTTGATTGTCATCAGAATAAGTGGCATAGCAGGAGTAGCAACAGGATTTTCAAAAGTGTCCCCATTTTTCAGATTATCTGCCTCTGAAGTTGTATCCTTATTAGAATTTGTTTCATCATCTCTTCTAGAGTTAGGGTTTCTGTTTTGTTCTTCACGTAGCTGCTTGTTTATGCTCGTGTTGGATTGCTGTTGTTCCATAGTTGTCGTCTAGTTTTGTTATTTGATTTAGAGAGAGGTGTATGAATCAGTCTTCTGATTTGCCTGATATTCATAGTTTTCGTGCTAAGTTGGATGTACTGAAATCTTCTTTTTTGAATTCTGGTGAAATGGGTAAGAATAAAAAGAAAATAATGGCTCTCCATCTCCAATAAATCTCCAGGATCTTCGTCTGGGGTAGATGGGAATCAAAAGATAAAAACGACATCCCCTTTGCCTGATTTGCATGGAGATGATGGGAATACAAAGAGTAACTTGTCGTCGAAGGATAATGAAGGTGGGGTTGCGAACCCCAAGACTGATGGAGATGGAAAAGCGTTAAAAAACTCTAATCCTACTCCTCATAATGAGCAAATAAAGAACTTTGAATTTGCAAAGAATTCTGAATTTTCCGCTGCCCCTATTTCTGATAATTGTGAGTTAGGAAAGGAATATCTCATGATGGATATCCCTCTGTACCACCAAGACTTGATAAACAATCTGAACTCAAAAATGTTGTTGAGACTGAACATATTTCAGTTGAGACCAATGAGGAAAATAAGGGTGTCAGGGAGGAATGTACCTGCTGGAAACGATCCTGTTTCAGGAAATACCCATTGCCTACAAAACATGTGTCTTTTGCTGATACTGTGAATGAACAAGGCTCGCATGTAAGTGATGGTAAAGTTAAAAGGGAGATTAATTTGCGGAAAATTGACATTAGTATCCCTGTGGAGGGAATTGATGTTGTGTTACCAAGGGAGTCTATAAGAGAAGTAAGTGCACAATTTGATAATACATTATATGGATATTTTCTTGGAAAACGAGCTGCTTTCCCTGTTGTGATAACTTTGTCAAGAATGCATGGGTCAAGCATGGACTTTCACGTATCATGATGAATTCGAATGGATTTTATTTCTTCAAATTTCATTCGAAAGCAGGTATGGATTATGTTCTTGAAAATGGCCCGTGGATTATTCGTGGTTCCCCAATTTTTCTAAATATTTGGAATCCAAACATTAATTTGCAAAAACAGAACTTTCTACTGTTCCTGTTTGGGTTAAATTACATGATGTCCCTATGGTTACTTACACTGATGATGGTCTAAGTATGCTTCTTTCTAAATTAGGCGACCCAAAGAAACTAGATTCATACACGACTGATATGTGTCTTGAATCTTGGGGAAGGAATAGTTATGCTAGAGCTTTGATCGAACTTAATTCTGAGCAAGAGTTTAAAGATAAAGTGGTTGTTGCAATTCCTCAACTTGAAGGCAATGAGTTTACTAAACAGACTATTAAGATTGAATACGAATGGAAGCCTCCAAGATGCCCTGAATGCAAAGTGTTTGGGCATAATGAAGCAACTTGTCCTAAGGCTATTAAAATGCTCCTAAAGACAATTCTAAGGTCGACAGTGAAGGATTTCAGCAAGTGAAGATTAAAAATAACGCAATGCATGGATTTCCAGCAAAAAAACAAAAGACGAAAATTATTTATAGGCCGATTATTAAGCCCAAGGATGGTTCAGCGGGGGCTAGCTCTTCTACATCAGTACCAATTTCGAACTCATTTGAATATTTAAAGGATAATGTCACATAAGTTAATTAGCCATCGGTTTTGAGTGATCATGGGAAGGACCAGAATTTCTTGGAAGCTAGATTTTAGAGAGCTAAAGACATGGCAGATCGCTTTGGTGGGGAATCAGATGAAGATGAAGTTGAAATTGTATATGAAGAAGCTGCTCAATCCATCTCACATACTCCTAAACCTATCGTTACTTCTGACGGGGCAAGCACTCCCGATTTAGGGGTTTCAAATGGGTAGCATTGCCTCTTGGAATATAAGGGGATTGAACCGCCCCCTGAACAAAAAGAGGTTCGATATGTGGTTAATGAACGTCATCTAAATGTGCTATTATGGAATCACATGTAGATGTGTCATGCTTAACTACTGTTTGTAAGAAGGTGTGTCGGACATGGGATTGGACTTCCAATGGAAGCTTGTGTTCGAAAGGAACTCGTATTATAACTGGTTGGAATATAGATATTGTTGACTTGATGGTTCTCTCGCTGAGTGATCAAGTTATGCATGTTCAAATTACGTTTAAGGTAGACAATAAAACTCTGTTTTGCTCGTTTGTTTATGCGGATAATTACTATGTCATAACAGATTTCTAGCACCGAATTCAAGTCATCAATGGCGGTTTTGGTGAGTGTGTGTTCTTGGTGTTTGTGTATGTTTTGAGAGAGAAAGTGTGTGTAATTGGATGATTAGGATTAATGAGAATTGGTGAAGGTTACAATGGTTGATTGTGTGATTAAGGTTCTTAGGTTATGATTACTAAGGTAGGAAGGGGTTTTTATAGGCTAACTACACAATTATGCTAATTATCACAATTAGCTCCTCAACCTTAGTAATCATTTACCTATGACTTAACAACAAGAAAGACTTCTAATCTAAATTACAATTTATCACTATTTTTTGGATTTCTAACATTCTCCCCCTTAGTGATATATTGTAATGAATGAAGTACGTGTTATGTTGTCTTGTTGGAATGAATTTGATGAGCCCGGTGGTGAAGACAATTGGTGTGTTGAAACAAGTCTTCAAAGTTTTCTCTTTTCTCTTTGGAGAACTTGATTCAGTCTTGATCTTGGACTTCTTGAAGTTAAATCATGTGGTGATTCTCATTGTTCTTTTTGAACAAAGAATAATGAGTGTGTGTGTGTGTGTCTTGAATCTTTGAGGATTGTTGAATCATGAATCAGAGTTGTCTTTGGAGATGCGGAAGGTATGAACTTGTCTTTGATTCTTCCATCTTTGGAGATGCGGAAGGTATGAACTTGTCTTTGATTCTTCCATCTTCGATTCTTGAGTAAAATTCAACTTTTTGAAATGAAGTTTCATGAACTCTCCCCCTTGATGTATGTATTGGAGCTTCTTGAGATAAAATGTTGTTGTATGACTTGAAGATCTTGAATAAAGTAGGTTGATGAAGACTCCTGTGAAGCTTTACTTCTTTGACTTGAATCTTCTAACCAGTCTTTCAACTTTTTGTAGCTTCAATCTTTGTCACTTCAACTTGAACACTTTGGAGAGTAAGCATTTGAATGAAGTTTGGATAAGTCTCTTATGAAGTAATCATGCTCCCCCTCAATTCATGAGTATAAGCATTTTGGAGCATCTTTGAACTCTTGTAACATCTTCAGTGAATATCTCTTCATCTTTGGTCTCATTCTTATCTTTGAAATCAATTCGGATTTTCTTTTTCAAGCCAAGATCTCAATTAACTAAAATCTAGTGAATATCTGAGCTCAATTGACTGAAATATTAGTGAAAATCTTTGTCATTATGAAGACTTTACAGTTTCATCAACTTCAAGTTATCATCCATCAAAATTTCATGAACCGCCATTTAGATAATTAATATGAATATCTTGTTCTCATCTTTGAAAGATAAACCTAAACTTTTTTCAAAACAAACAAACACAGACATTTCTAAACCTAATCCTTTTGAAACAACCAAACACAAACTTTTCTCCTTGCTATCCTTATCAATCATTCTTATGTCTTCCCTAATCAATCATAATATTTTCTCCCCTCATAATGACAAAGTTGGGAACCAATGTCATTAGGCAAACATTGATTGATAAAATGCCAAAAAATATAACATGATCGAAATCTAGATTTTGTGCACATGGAGAAATATCGACCATCGAAACATCAACCCAAACCATTAGCCCAACCCAAGGAATCCTAGAGGTAACTAAAATGTAAGGTTGAATTTGTTGGTACAAACGTTATATTATGGTGTTGGTGTTTTTGTGTTTGTGCGATGAGAAATGAAACCGGATAAGAATGATCCGTTAGCATGTTCAAAAATCGAAAGGATTAATGACATGACCGATAGAAATGTTTTACATTTTTCGGATTTCCTATGTATCATTGAGATATGCACAAAGCAATACTCTAACATAGTTCGGTCTGCGGCTTTGCAACCACGAAATTGCTTAAAAGAATATATATCATGGTTAGTACAGCCGAAGCGTTCAATAACTACAATCTATTATCCTTAAAGACTTTTAGGGAAAACTGAGGAAACATTAGACTTCTCGTTAACTCAATAATCACATAAATGTAATTATGAGACCTACGTTCAATGTTGGAAAAGATGTTAGCATTGGTAGGATTTCCATTTGATCATCGTGGAATATCAATTAAGATATCACTACAAATGTTCCGGCTATATCACAAAGATAAGCAATAATATCACAAAGACATGACTTGAATGTGTCCTAAATAAATGAATAATGAATGACCAATCAAGATAGCTCTAGACACAACATAATCAAATGAAGTCGGGGACTGGAGTAGTGTGTCACCCTTTTTCAATATCAACATCTTCCAAATGAAGAGTCAATAGAAATGTGAAAATCTCCGTGAGAAATGAAACAAGTATTTGTTAAGAAACACTTGAGTGGTTAGGTAAAGATGTGCATCGCTTCACTGGGTCCATGAAGATGTAATAACACGATTTCTGCTCTAGATTCGATCTCAACAATGGTGGATGTAAGTGTGTGTGTTCTTGGTGTGTTTAGTGTGTGTATTGAGAGAGAGTATGTGGGTGTGTGTTTTTAGACGGACAACGGATTGAGGAGTATTTATACTATAAGTCCTTACACATGCTAAACTTTATATTTAGCTCCTCATCCTTAGTTATCATATATCTATGATTTAACAACAAGTAAGACCACAATCTTAATTACAATTTATCACTATTTTTGGATCTTTAACATTTTCCTCCTTACTGATATATTGTAATGGATGAAATACTTGTTATTTTGTCTTGTAGGAATGAAGTTGATGAGCCTAGTGGTAAAGACAATTGGTATGATGAAACAAGTCTTCAAAGCTTTCTCATTGTCTTTGGAGAGCTTGAATCAATTTTGGTCTTGGACTTCTTGAAGTTAAAACATAAGGTAATTCTCAATGTTCTTAATTGAACAGAGAATAAAAAGTGTGTCTTGGATCTTTGAAAATTGTTGAACCAAGAATCAGAGTTGTCTTTTGAAATGCGGAAGATATAAACTTGGCGTTGGTTCTTCAATCTTCGATTGTTGAGTGAAAATTGTTTTCTTGGAATAAAGTATCAAAAACTTGTACTCTCCTCCTTGATGTATGAACAGGACCATTCTTGAACAAGTGTAAATGAATAACTTGAAGATCTTGAATAAAATCTGTTGATGAAGACTCTTTTGAAGCTTTACTTCTTGGTCTTGAATCTTCCAATCAATTTTCAACTTTTCATAGCCTTGATCTTTGTTACATTTAACTTGAACACTTTGGAGAGTAAATATTTGAATGAAATTTGGATAAATCTCTTATGAAGTGATCATGCTCCCCTCAATTCATGAGTATAAACATTTTGGAGCATATTTGAACATTTGTTCCATCTTGAGATAATATCCTCTCATCATTGGTCTCATTCTTATCTTTGTAATCATCTTGTTTTTCTTTTTCAAGTCAAGAACTCAGTTGACTAAGATCCAATGAAAATCTGAGCTTAATTGACTGAAATTTCATTAATTGCAAGTTTTTCCATTAATCCCATACATCCTTAACTCTAAATATTGTCTCTTATCTTCATCCCTAATCTCGATACACTCACTACAGCACAAATCAATCTAAAAAAAAAACTTTTCTCTCAATCAATCATAATCATTTTCTCCTCCTCATAATGACAAAGTTGGGAACCAATGTCATTATGCAAACATTGATTGATTAAATACTAAAAGAAATAACACAAGTTAAAATAGAGCTGGCATATCGTGTCCGACACGACACGATAAGACACGAATACGATAGGGTTAAACACGAACACGACACGATAGCTAATCGTGTCAGTTTTTTCAACCACGAACACGACACGATTTTTAACAGGTTACACGATAAGGGACCTGTTAAGAGACCTGTTAAGAGACTTGTTAAAACTTACACGATAAGGGACCTGTTAAGGGACCTGATAACGTATCGTATCGTGTCTTAACGTGTTTTATCGTGTCTTATCGTGTCTTATCGTGTCTTATCGTGTCTTAACGTGTCTTTTAAAGGTCTTTAACGTGTCTTTAACATGTCTTTAACGTGTCTTTAACATGTCCATATATATACTACTTGACTTATCGTGTCATATCGTGTCTTAACAGGTCCGAACCTGTTAAGACACGAAACATGTTAAGGCCAAACACGAAACACGAAAAAACCAGGTCGTGTCGTGTCGTCCTAACAGGTCCGTGTCGAAAATTGCCGGCTCTAAGTTAAAACGAGATTTGCCTAGAGAAATATCAAGCATCAACTCATCAACCCAAACCATTAGCCCAATCCAAAGAATCCTAAGGGTAACTAATATGTAAGGTTGAAGTTGTTGGTACAAACGTTATAGAATGGTGTGGTGGTTTTTGTGTTTGTGAGAAGAGAAATGGAAAAACCGGATAAGAATGATCCGTTAACATTTTCAAAAATCAAAAGGATTAATGAAATGACCGATAGAAATGTATAACATTTTTCGGATTTCCTATGTATCTTTGAGACATGCACAAAGCAATGTTCTAACATAGTTCAGTCTGCGGCTTTTCAACCATCAGATTGCTTCAAAGAATATAAATCATGGTTAGTACAACTGAAGCGTTCGATAACCACAATCTATTATCCTTAAAGACTTTTAGGTAAAATCCGAGGTCACTATTTGACTTCTCGTTCACTCGATAATCACATAAATGCAATTACGAGACCTACGTTCAATGTTGGAAAAGATGTTAGCATTGGCAGGATTTCCATTTGATCATCGTGGAATATCAAATAAGATATCACTACAAATGTTCCGGCTATATCACATAGATAAGCAATAATATCACAAAGATATGACTTGAATGTGTCTTAAGAAAATGAAAATGATCAAATGAATGATCAAGCACGATAGCTCTAGACACAACGTGATCAAATCAAGTCGGGGACTGGAGCAGAATGTCTCCCTTTTTCAATATCAACATCTTCCAAATGAAGAGTCCATAGAAATGTGAAAATCTCCATGAGAAATGAAACAAGTATTTGTTAAGAAAGACGTGAGTGGTTAGGTAAGGATGTGCATTGCTTCACTGGGTCCATGAAGTCTTTATCAAGATATCAACAAATGACATCTGATAGAAATGTGTTTTACCCGGCGATTTGAGAAATTTAGGGAAGGGTATCATTTCTTTTAACCCTTTTCTCACAACATATCACCATAACATCTCGCTTTTCGACTTTACTCCCTCCATCCTATTTGCACAAAATCATCATCACTCAAAATACCCTTATAATCTAATGAAAGAATTGAATACTCCGGGGTTAGAACTCATCGGTGATGCTGAAGTTCATGGAGTGAACGAATCGCTCAAGTGCAACCTAATCAACGAACTTCAATTGATGAAAAGGCATTTGAAAATCATCAAACGTGTGTATGAAAAGATTTGAAAACACATTTGAAGTTTTGAAATTTTTGAAATCACAAACTCCCCTTAATCTATGCAAAGGTATATCAAAATGTTTTTCATAGAAAGGTAGAGCAAAAATTGGTTTTTGTGAGATCAAAACAAAATCTTTGTTGTGATATATACAGAAAAATTTGAGAGTCTAAAGTGAACAAAAAAATTTTTTTGGAAACACAAAATTTTTGCTTCAACAACAATGTTCATAGTAAGGATACTAGGGAGTACACAAAGGCGTTCGATCCTTCGCATCTTACATCAACTAGTTGGATGCAAAATAAAACATTCAAGCACATTTAACTCAATGAATTGTTCAAGATGAGACAACTAGGGAGTACACAAAGGCGTTCAATCATTCGCTTCTCATATCAACAATTGAGAGTTTTGGAAAAACAATTTGTTTAACAATGGAGATTAACAAAATCTTTTGGCGGGAAAAATAATTTTTGCCTAGGATTTTCAAAAGAAATCATGAAAGCCTCTTTCGGAAATAAATAAAACAATGAAGCACGGGTTATACACGGAATATGTATAAGCCACTTTGATATAAATAAATCATTGAAGCACAGGTTACATACATAGTATATGTAAACCACTTTTAAAGAAGAAAAAAATCTCTTTGTAAATTTTCAAAATTTTATACTTTTGTATTTGATTTTGTTTTTTTTTTTTTTTTCAAATTTTGTATTTTTTTTTTAAGAATGTATCAAAAACAAAATAAGTTAAGGTTCAAGATTTAACATGCCAAGCTTGGAGATAAGAAAATTAAACCTCTTTTCGTCCAATGGTTTGGTGAACAAATCCGCAAGCTGATATTCAGTGCCCACAAAGTAGAGCTCGATGTCACCTTTCTCAATATGATCTTTGAGAAAATGATATCTCACATCAATATGCTTTGATCGAGAGTGGTTTACTGATTTGACTGCAATAGCAATGGTGTTAGGTCGAAAATCGACTAAGTATAATTTGTTCAAAATAGTTGAGGCTCATTGAAGAAAGCTTGCTCAGGATTCTGAAGTCATTCAGAATAAAGCTCACTGAAGCTTCACTTCAGATTCAGAATCAACCAACACTGAAGACGTTCAGACGAAAGTCAAAGACTGAAGACTAAAGAAGAAGATCATTTCTGAAGCAGAGCTCAGAGAAGATCTTACCTGAAGTTGAATCTGAAGAGGCTCAGTGAAAAAGTACTTACAACACTTTTTCACTGATTACGAGGAAAGTCTTTTTGCAGCTTTAACTACCTTTACCCGGTTAATTACTATCAACCTGGGATTGGGTAAGTTTTAGCAAAAGGTTGGGAATAAAGTATGTCAAGTCACATCAAAGAAACTTACATACTTTACCTTAAACAAGCATGTTATGGATTTGTCCCACAAATCCATCCAACCATATTTAGTACGGCATATTGCCATGTCATCAGGACATGTTTGCCTATAAATATAAGACTTCTCACACTTGCAATATAGCTTGGAACTTTGGCAATTGCAACGTGTGATATTACTCTAAGTATTCTTACGAGTAATTTTTCGTCGCATAGATCATTTGTATTTCTGGGGTTGTTTAGATACTTTCACAAGTGTGATTATCTTTGTTCCGCAATAACTCTTGTATTTTGTTTATAACAATAAATAAAATATATTGAAAAATACATCTCGACTCATTGCCATAATACTTGATTATACTTAGTAATTTATATAGTTTCAAGCAATTATATTTTATTACTCTTATCCATTATCTGGATCGTAAGTCTAACTAGTCATGTCTAGTTTTGATTTACTTGCCAGTCGGGTTTCTTGATATAACTTGTGAT
Organism: Erigeron canadensis; assembly: GCF_010389155.1. Lineage (NCBI taxonomy): Eukaryota > Viridiplantae > Streptophyta > Magnoliopsida > Asterales > Asteraceae > Erigeron > Erigeron canadensis. Next base: position 15,191,038 of record NC_057766.1, on the reverse strand, counting down.
TATTATTGTCTAACCTTATATTTTGTTATATCTTGATCTCTTGTACATCTTGTTAGGTGGACTTACAAATGGCACTTTGAGAGTCACAATAGATAGGGATATGATCATATTTCAGACCATAATCAGTTAGTTGTGTCTTCATCCATAACACTTGAGCACAACAACTAGCCGCAGCCACATATTCAGCTTCAGCTGTTGATAGTGACAAACAATTTTGTTTCTTGGAAGACCAACTCACAATTTTATCACCTAAAAATTGTAAAGTACCGGAAGTGCTCTTGCGATCAAGCTTACAACCTGCATGATCTACATCTGAATAGGCAGTTAGATTGAATCCAGTATCCCTTGGATACCAGAGACCTAAATTGGGTGTACCCTTCAGATAACGAAATATTCGTTTCACAGCTTCAAAATGTAAATCAGTTGGAGCAGCTTGATACCTAGCACACATACATGTTGCATACATTATATCTGGGCGAGATGATGTGAGATACAACAATGAACCAATCATACTTCTATATCTCTTTTGGTCAAATGGTTTCCCATTTTTATCAGCATTTATGTTTGTTCGAGCAGCCATTGGGGTAGAAATTGAAGAACATGAAGCCATATCAAACTTTTTCAACATATCACTTATGTATTTTCCTTGTGATATAAAAATACCATTTGGTAATTGTTTGATTTGAAGACCCAAAAAGTAGTTCATTTCCCCAATCATACTCATTTCAAAATGATTAACCATTGGAGATGTAAAGTTTCGGCAAAATGTTTGACTGGTTGACCCAAAGATAATGTCATCAACATATATTTGGACAAGAAGAACATGTTTACCTTGTTTACGAATGAACAGGGTAGGGTCTATTGTGCCTTTGGTAAACTCACCTCTAATCAAGAAAGTAGTTAAGGAATCATACCATGCGCAGGGTGCTTGCTTAAGACCGTAGAGAGCCTTGTCTAACCTGTAGACATGGTTTGGCCTTTTAGAATCAACGAATCCTTCTGGATGTTCAACGTAAACTTCTTCTTTAAGGTCACCATTCAAGAAAGTTGTCTTCACATCCATTTGAAACACAGTGAAGTTTCACAATGCGGCATAAGCTAAGAAAATCCGAATGGCTTCCATTCTTGCAACTGGAGCAAAAGTTTCGTCGAAGTCAACACCAGGTTGTTGGCAATAACCCTTTGCAACTAGTCGAGATTTGTTCCTTACTACTACTCCATTCTCATCCTTCTTGTTCTTGAAAATCCACTTTGTTCCAATAGGTTCATCTTTTCTTGGATTTGGAACTAATCTCCATACTTTCAGTCTTTCAAATTGAGCGAGTTCTTTTTGCATAGCTTTAACCCACTCTGGATCACGAAGAGCTTCAGAGACAGTTTTGGGTTCGATGTTGCTGAGAGAAAGTGCAACAAGACACTCGTTTACTGAAGTATGAGTAGATACTCCGGCTTGTGGATCTCCAATAATTTGATCGGTAGGATGATTTTTCAGCATACGTGACCATTTGCGATCATAAGGAAGAGGATCTTGTTGTTGAACATCAACATCATCATCATTAAAACCTGAGTTTTGTTGAAAGATGGAATCATAACTTGGTAGAACAGCTTCCTCATAGGATGTATGATCGAAGTCAAGTGGCACATACACATTTGGAGTGTTTATCAGATTCGTTGTAGGTTGTTCTTGAACATTCTATTGAGAAGAATTATCAGGAGAAGGTGGTGAAGAAGAATCGATAGAAGAGGATGAAGAACTACTACTAGAAGATGTAGTACCTTGCTCAGAAGAACTTGACGATGATTCATGATTGTTGTCAGGAATTGAATTATTTGTCTGAATTGGTTCAACGATGACTCGAGGTTCTTCATCATGAATCGGTTTGAAATTGTAGAATTCTTCAAAAAGAATATCTAATTCATCACTTGTTGGAGTTGGAAACTTCTTGAATTTAGATGCTAAAGTAGAAGTCCTTGATGAAGTACTTTAAGCACTTGGATCACTACTTGTTGGTAACAAACTTTCTTGTTCAAAGATCATGCCCGACATCTCATCAAACCAAACATTCATTGTTTCTTGAATTGTATTTGTTTGGCGATTGTAGATTCGGTAGGCAATTGATGTCTTGGAATAACCAACAAAGTAACCTTCATCACCTTTCTTCTCGAACTTTTCAAGATTCTCCCGATCATTCAAAGTATAACAAACACACCCAAAGATATGAAAATAGTTGATTTTGGGTTTGCGTTTGTTAACAACCTCATAAGTAGTCTTCTCGAAACACTGATTGACAATGGACCGATTCTGAGTGTGACAAGCAGTGTCAACAGCTTCAGCCCACATATTGGAAGGCAACTTGGAATAAGCAAGCATTGTTCTTGCAACTTTCACTAGCGTTTGATTTCTCCTTTCAATGACACCATTTTGTTGTGGGGTACGAACCGCAGATAATTGGTGAGTAATGCCTTTGGATTTACAGAATTTATCAAAAACGACATTCTTGAATTCAGTTCCGTTATCCGAACGGATGTAACGGACTGGAAGTTGAAGATTTACTTAAGTATAAGTGATGAAATCGATCAAAATCTGATTTGTTTCATCTTTGGAGGCAAGAAACTTGACCCAAGTATATCTTGAATAATCATCAACAATAACCAAGATATATTTCTTCCCATTTCGGCTTTGTACTTTCATCGGCCCACAAAGATCCATGTGAAGCAAATGAATAGGTGCTAATGAATTTGGAGAGCAATGCTTTATTGCCAGTCATGTGTTTTGAACACCCGGAATCGAGTATCCAAACACAGATGGTTATTTCCCGCAATCAAAGAAATTTAACCGACTTTAGGTACCCACTTCAAGACGGGTCCTTTGTGGTTAGTTAACACAGGCAGGGTATATAACTTAGGAATAGCATTCAAACTTGCTTTGGAATCAACATAAGCATTAACAAGCACATTATCAATAAGCACACTTGGATATAAAGTACGAACATTCACACATGAATTAAAAGTCACATGTCTACAAGCATTCACACCTATCACTCGAGAACATGAATTAACGTTGTTTACAACCACACAAGGCCTTGCCTTGGCACCATTAACATTGTTTAACAAAGAGGACTTAAAAGATGAATTGTTTGAACTAAAAGAAACATTCTTCTCGTTACTACCAACTAGTCTCCTTCGCCTTTTCTTCTTTTTCTCAACATTAGTGAACTTAGGTTCTAATGACTTAGCTACCCATTTAGTATCACTAATTAAGCTCTTTCCACCTGTTGAATTGACACTAAGAAGATTAAAACGAGAGTTTTTGAACACTTTCATCTTTTTAGAGTCTTTTGTTAGTGCGGAAACTTCTTGTTTCTTTGGTTTATCGTGAGAAAACCACCCATATCTATCCCTATATCTAGTTGCACCATTTGAAGTATCCCTAGTTAGCGAAACTGAGCTAGACTTAGATACCTTAGGTAATGAACTAGATTGAGAGTTAGATGAAGAAAACATTAGGATTGTCTTTCGGAAGTTTCACTTTGGTGTACTTTGTTCTGCGAATGACCTCAACTTGTTTGATTTTGACATGATTAACCGGGGTAGGACACTTTGGTTTTAACTTATTGATTTTTGTGATGGTCTTTGGTTCAGTCTTGACGAGTTTGGACTTAACTCGATCCTTTGAATAATATGAAGTTAAAGCTTTGGAAAATGGGTTTTGAGAATCCGCATTTGTTTTAACTTTGATTTTGGTAGATTCAATCTTTTTCTCAATTTCTGAATCAAAAACATATTCTCCCTCCATTAATTTATCAAAATCATCTTTTGTGAAGAATTTCACCGGAGGTTGATTAGTTTTAAATTCTTTTGAAGTTTTTGAAAAATCAGGATCCTTGGGATCCAAGTTCACATCATGGGTAGTCTCAGAAATTAGGTCAACTTGAACTGACATATCTTTGGTTTCACAAGAAATTTGAGTAGAAGTATCAACACCAATATTAGCACTAAGCTTAGGGTGAACAACTAACTCATCAAGAGTATCACAAGTGAAAAACCTATAGAAGTACCATATCAAAACTAAACTATGTGCAAGTTCGTCATTAGATAAATCAGATTGCACATAATCATCAGCTATAACAGTATCAGCATTTTGACATGAATATTCAAGAGAATCAGTCAGGGTTTGTGTGGATGTATTGGTAGATGAAACACCAATAGTCTGGGTGGAATGGTCTACTAAAGCACATAGGTCAGTTTGAGTAGAAACATTCACACAAACTTTCTTAGCATGTATAATAACCAATTTATCCTCTGAACTTGGATTTTGAGACTTGAGATGATCAATGACTTTTTGTTGAGAATCCACCTTTTGTTGTAAACTTTCTATTTGTTTTTCCAAAACTGTTGATGGAATATACATTTTAGTAGGTTTAGGTGAAGGACTAACATATTCTTTGTTTTGAAAATTCGATGCAATTTCTTCCAATTTAAAATTGAAGACTCTATTGTTTTGTAAGAAGCATTTAGAGCATCATAATTAACCAAAATTCATCTTTTGGTTTCTCAACTTCATCGGTCTCAAATTCGTTATCCAATGGACGAATAAATTGTTGTACCATACCAAGTCGAAGAAATTTTTCATCATACAAAGGTTCTATTTCATCCTTGGCTTTTTGCAATGGTGTGATATTCTCAAATCCCAACCCGAGAAGAAGATCATCTTTTGCAATTTTTGACTTGTTAAAATAGGCAATGAAATCCAAGAGAGGGTTTTGTTCAACTTTATATAACTTCTCTTGATAGAAAAGTATATTCTTTTTAAATTCCTCAACTTGTTTTTCAAGATTTCCAATCTCAACGCCTTTTAGAAAACAAGTATGATTTAAGTCAGAAATCTTCCTTTCGAGTTCAACGTTGTTTGGTTTAGCTTCTTGAAGCTTCTTATTGAGAATATCAACATCCATTTGTCTAGCATTTGCCCGAAGCCATTCATTGGTCTTTTGAATTTCAAGATTTTGATTGGCTTTTTCAAGATCTTGGATGGTCTTCTCAAGATTAAGACATTTTTGTAATAACTTAGAATCAGGAGAGGCATTCAACTCACATTCTTTAACCAACATCCTTTCTTTATATGATTGAAAGTCTTGTTTAATAGTATCATGATCAAAAAGTAATTTTGAATATTTTTCAAGAAGTTTTGAAAATTCACTTTTAGATAATGAAATACTATTTTGCAAATTTTTGTTTTTGTTGGCTAAAGTCTTAATATGAGTTGTCAAGTTAGATAGAGCTAAATTAAGTGACTCTTTATCTCTAACTAATGAAAGAGTAGAGTTAAGATTTACCTCATCATCAGGGTACTCATCATCAGTGCTTTCAGCCTCAAAAGCTTTGTTCTTGGCCAACCTCGCCATAAAGCAAACATTAGCAGAAAGATCTTCATCTTCATCATCTGAGAGCAATAGCCATTTGTCATCTTCAGCAAGTAATGCATGACCAGCTTCCACTTGCTTGGCTAATAACATCTTCTGCTTGTAGTACTCATAGTTCCGCTTACGAGGTTGTTTGCAATCAATAGCAAAATGACCAGGAATACCACAATTGTAGCACTTTTTGTCAGATGCTTTACCCTTCTCAACAACTTGTTTCTCATAGCCTTCTTTCTTTTCAACATGCTTTGATCCAGCTGATTCACCTTGTTCATAATTCTTGGAATGATAGTGTTCCTTCTTGGGAAATGCACTTGTTGAAGAAGTGCGGAGATTGTTATTTGTAGGCCTCGCTTTGTAGAACCTTTTCTTGAAATGCTTAGTTACCGCGGCAAGAGCTTGATATAGTTCATCTGAGATACCTTCTCTTGTAGCCATCATATCATCTCCCTCCTCATCAGATGAAAAAACAACCACCATTTGCCTTTTAAGAGCTTTAGAAACCTTCTTTTCAACAATCAATGTCAAAGGATCAGAAGATACAACTTCTGGCATTTTGTTTGATGAAGCTTTGTTTAGAACTTGATGTTCATTGAGTTTGAAGGATTCATGAAGATTATGGATGGTGAACTTGGCCAGATTTTGATGTTGCTTAATCTGTGTTCCAAAATCTTCCCATTCAGGACCAAAAGCTTTGATGAATTTGATGTTTAACTCAATATTTGATTTCTTGACATTGTTCTTCCTAAGTTCATTTATGACATTGCAGAATCTACAGTAGACAGCCTCTAGAGATTCATTCGGCAATTTGCTGAAGTTGTCAAACTCAGTCAACACATTTGTAAATCTTATTGTTGAAGTCAAGTCAGATCCTTCCATTTGTCTTTCCACCTCATCCCATATCTCCTTGGCTGTATCATAAGAATCAATAGAACCATTGATTTCATCTGGTAGTGCTTTGTATAAGCATGATCTAGCTCTGTTATCTGCAGCTGTTCGATCTTTTTGTTCAGCATTCAAAAGATCAAGAGTGAGTATTGCACCGGTAGTGGGATGGCGATGAACTGCAAGTCCATTAAGAATGGAATCTTTAAGTAGGTGACCATTTGGTTGACATTCCACATAGTCCATGAATCTTTTCTTCCATAGTCCATAAGAACCACGGTAGAGAACTGGAGGTCTTGTATCGGAACCCAATGCCAATGCTTCACGAGAAGCCATTTGAAAGAGATTTGTTTTGAAACTTGAAATGAAATGAGAGTTTGAAAAAAAAATCAGGAAGTGAAACGATCTTGATGAAGATCGTTCTAGGTGAAGATCGTTTTTGGAAGATTGTCCTAGATTTGAAAAAAGAAGCAAGACGATTGAATGGAAGATCGTCTTGGAAGAAATTCAGTGGAATTTGTCTAAGTATGAAATGAAATTGAAATTGAGATATGTTTTTGGATTTTTGAAAATGAGAATTGAAATTGAATTAAAAGAATTGAAAATGAAAATTGAGAAATGAAAGACTTGGAAATGAAACGATCTTGTTTAAGATCGTCTTGGAATTTTGAATGGAAAATGAGACGGTCTTGAGATGAAGATCGTCTTGGGGTACTGAGAAATTTTCTAAGTAATTATTGAAAAATTTGACAGAGTTTCAGTATGAATTGGAAGGAATGAATTTGAGCAAAACCAATCACGAATGATTAGTTACCCAGGAAGTGTGTGATTCCTAATCACAACAACTTCGATTAAACAACCAAAACACACCAACTTTTAACAGACACTGAGACGATCTTGGGCAAGATCGTCCTAGAGTCAGGTAACTGAAACGATCTTGGCAAGATCGTCTTAGTTTTCTGCCTTAATTTTTAAAGTATAAACACTTTGAATTGACCAAAACCGATCCTTTCGGATTAGTTAGCCACAATCAAACTCTTCACACCACAACCACTTGCTAGAACGATTTTGTGAAGATCGTCCTACAAGCCACAACACACAAAGTACGAAAAATGGATAATCAAGCACTAAGACGATCTAGGGAAGATCGTCCTAATGAAGATAGTTCTGGCATCATCTCCTTCATCAGATAACAACACATTTTCAGAAACTCCATTTACGACTTTTAAAACTTCAATATCTTTCGAATTACTTGGAGTTAGAACTTGAAATCACTTGCAAAATGTTTGTTTTCACGTCCGCAACAAATCCTTAACCAAAATTCAGCTAAAAACACAACAGAATCAAAATCTGAAATTTGAGCACCAAAATCCAAAAATTCAATCTTGAGAGTTAGATCGAATTGAAATTGGAAACTTAACAGCATTATGCTTTAAGCTATAAGGAATCTAAGTTTCAACAAAAATTGATGATTTTATGTGATTTAAACAATGAAAAATGATGAAATAGGGGACGGTTAAAAAAAACGGTTTTTGAATTTGATTTTTGATGAAATTGAGATCAAAATCAGTTATGGACCGATATTAAAGTGATGTTATGCTCTGATACCACATGTAATAACACGATTTCTGCTCTAGATTCGATCTCAACAATGGTGGATGTAAGTGTGTGTGTTCTTGGTGTGTTTAGTGTGTGTATTGAGAGAGAGGAAGTGGGTGTGTGTTTTTAGACGGACAACGGTATTAGGGAATTGTGAAGGTTGTTATTGAAATAGTTATATGTACATATATATGATGTCTAAGGAATGAGGAGTATTTATACTATAAGTCCTTACACATGCTAAACTTTATATTTAGCTCCTCATCCTTAGTTATCATATATCTATGATTTAACAACAAGTAAGTCCACAATCTTAATTACAATTTATCACTATTTTTGGATCTCTAACAGAAGACTTCTTCAATATCGAGATATCAACAAATGCAATCCGATAGAAACGTGTTTTACCCGGCGATTTGAGAATTTGGGGAAGGGTATCATTTCTTTTAACCCTTTTCTCTCAACATTTGACCCTAACCTCTCACTTTTCGACTTTACTCCCTCTATCCTATTTGCACGAAAACATCATCACTCAAAATACCATCATTATCTAATGAAAGATAGAAATGCTCCGGGGTTAGAACTCATCGGCGATGAACATGGAGTAAATTTTGAGAAACCTAATCGCTCATGTGCAAACTAATCAACGAACTTCTTTTGATTGAAAATTATTGGAAAAAAAATCATCAAATGTGTGTAAGAAAATGTTTAAAACACATTTGAAGTTTTGGAAGTCTTTGAAATCACAAACTCCCCTTAATCTATGCAAGGATAGATAAAAATAAAATTTTGATAGAAAGGTGGAGCAAAAATTGGTTTTTGTGAAATCAAGATGAATAAAATCTTTGCTGTGAAACTTTAACTCAATCAATTGTTCAACATGAGACAACTAGGGAGTACACAAAGTCGTTCAATCCTTCGCTGCTCATATCAACAAATGAGAGTTTGAAAAAACGTTATTTGAGAAAAAATCAACTGCTATTAAACATACATAATCATATCAGACCACTTGGAAGTACACAAAGGCGTTCAATTCTTGTTATCTTATATCAATGTATATATATAACAACAGGATCTTTAGAATGTAAAAACACTCTTTAAAATAAATAAATCAATGTAAAATGGGTTGCATACATAGTATATGCAAGCCATTTTGAATGAAATAAAACAATTAAGAACGGGTTATACACGGAGTATGTATAAGCCACTTTGAATTAAATAAAATCTTTTTGTATTTTTGAAAATATTATATTTTTGTATTTGATTTTCTCTTTTCAAATTTTGTATTTTGATTTTCTAGAATATGTCAAGAATTCCATCAAAGGTAAAATGAATTAAGGTTCAAGATTTAACATACCAAGCTTAGAGATAAGAAATTTAAACCTCTTTTCATCCAACGGTTTTGTGAACAAATCTGTAAGTTGATAGTCAGTTCCCACAAAGTGGAGCTCGATATCACCTTTCTTCATACGTGTCCACTTGTGAGCATGAGGAAAGGGATTTTGTTGTTGAAGATCAACATCACCATCATTAAAGCTTGAGTTTTGTTGTGAGATGGAATCATAACTTGGTAGAACTCTTTCCTCATATGATGGATGATCAAAGTCAAGTGGCACATACACATTTGGAGTATTCAATGGATTTATTGTTTGACTAATGCGAGAAGGTTGTTCTTGAACATTCACTTGAGAAGAATTATCAGGAGAGGATGGTGGAGAAGAATCATTAGAAGAGGATGACGAACTACTACTAGAAGATGTAGCACCTTGCTCAGAAGAACTTGATGATGATTCATGATTGTTGTCAAGAACTGGATCATTGGTTTGAATTGGTTCAATGATGAGTTGAGGTTCTTTATCATGAATCGGCTTTGAGTTGTAGAATTCTTCAAAAAGAATATCTAATTCATCACTTGTTGGAGTTGGAAACTTCTTGAATTTAGATGCTAAGTTAGAAGTCCTTGTAGAAGTACTTGAAGCACTTGAATCATTACTTGTTGGTAGCAAACTTTTTTGCTCCAAGATCATGCCTAACATCTCATCAAACCAAACATTCATTGTTTCTTGAATTGTGTTTGTTCGGCGATTGTAGATTCGGTAGGCAATTGATGTCTTGGAATAACCAACAAAGTAACCTTCATCACCTTTCTTCTCGAATTTTCCAAGGTTCTCCCGATCATTCAAAGTATAAGAAACACACCCAAATATATGAAAATACACACCCAAAAAATATGAAAATAGTTTATGTTGGGTTTGCGTTTGTTAACAACCTCATAAGGAGTCTTTTCAAAAAGCTGATTGACGATGGGCCGATTCTGTGACAAGTAGTGTCAACAGCTTCAGCCCACATATTGGATGGCAACTTGGAATAAGTAAGCATTGTCCTTGCTGCTTCCACTAGCGTTCGATTTCTCCTTTCAACGACACCATTTTGTTGTGGGGTACGAATCGCTGAAAATTGGTGAGTAATGCCTTTGGATTTACAAAACTTATCAAAAACGGCATTCTTGAACTCAGTACCGTTATCCAAATGGATGTAACGAACTGGAAGTAAAAAGATTTACTTGAGTAGAAGTGATGAAATCGATCAAAACTTGAGTTGTTTCATCTTTGGATGCAAGGAACTTGACGCAAGTATATCTTGAATAATCATCAACGATAACCAAGGTGTATTTCTTCCCATTTCGGCTTTGTACTTTCATCGGCCCACAAAGATCCATGTGAAGCAAATGAAGAGGTGCTAAAGAGTTTGGAGATTTCTTCAGTTTATGAGAAGCTCTCTTAATCTTCCCAACTGCACAAGAAGGACAAACATGCTCACTTTCATACTTATAGTTAGGCAAGCCTTCAACAAGATTCTTGTTGACTAAAGTATTGATGGTTTGGAAATTCAGATGAGACAGCCTTCTATGCCATAACCAAGAATTCTTTGATGTAGCCTTTGAAATGAGACAAATATTATCGGTTGGTTGGTTATCATCGAGATTGACGGTAAAAAGATTATCATCACGATCACCGCAAAGAATATCAACTCCATCTAGAGTTTGGACTTTACAAAGAGATTGTCGAAAAAGAACTTGAAGATTGTTGTCACAGAATTGTCCAACACTAAACAAGTTATGACTTAACCCTTCAACATAGTGAACTTTCTTGATGACAATTCCATTTCGTTCAATGTCCCCATAACCTAAGATAGGAGCGAAATTGTTGTTCCTAAAGCGAACAGTTCCCATGAATCGTTCAACAAAATTCTTGAGCAATGCTTTATTTCCAGTCATGTGCTTCGAACACCCGGAATCGAGTATCCAAACACAGATGGTTATTTCCTGCAGTCAAAGAAATATAACCTACTTTAGGTACCCACTTGAAGACGGGTCCTTTGTGGTTAGTTAAAACAGGCAGGGTATATAACTTAGGAAATGCATTCAAACATGCCTTTGAATCAACATAAGCATTAACAAGCACATTATCAACAAGGACATTTGTATAAAAAGTACGAACATTCACACGGGAATTAAAAGTTACACGTCTACAGGCATTCACATCAACCACACGAGTACAGGAATTAAAATTGTTTACAAGCTCACAAGGTCTTGCCTTGGCACAATCATCATTAAACAAAGATGAATTGTTTGAATTAATAGGAACACATTTCTTCCTATTACCAGCTTTTCTCCTTCGTCTCTTCTTCTTTTTCTCAACATGTATTTGATTACTAGTGGACTTAGGTACTAAAGTTTTAGCAACCCATATAGCATCAATATTTATGCTCTTTACACTAAGAAGATTAGAACGAGGGGTTTTAAACACTTTCATCTTTTTAGGATCTTTTGGAGGTGAGGAAACTTCTTGTTTCTTTGGTTTATCATGCGAAAACCATCCATATTAATCCCTATATCTAGTTGCACCATTAGATGTATCCTTAGTTAGCGAAACTGAGCTAGACTTAGACACCTTAGGTAAAGAACTAGATCGAGAGTTTGGCAAGATCGTCCTAAGTTCAGTGTGATGGGACGATCTTGGTCAGGATCGTCCTAGCTTTCTTTCCTAAAACTTTCAAGTATAAAACACTTTCCAAGTATTTGAATTGCCAAACCAATCCTTACGGATTAATTAGCCACAACAAACACTTCACCACACACAATCACTTGTCAGAACGATCTTGTGAGGATCGTCCTACAAGCCACAAAGCACTTAGAATGAAAAATGAGAATTTCAGAGACTGGGACGATTTTGTGAAGATCGTCCTAGCCAAGATCGTTTTTGTTTCATCTTTTTCATCAGCATATCAGTTTCAAACACAAACTCCATTAATGACCTCAAAAAGCTTCAATATCTTTCGAATTACTAGGAGTTAGAACTTGAAATCACTTGCAAACTAATTGTCTTCACCTTAGCTACACACCGATTAACAAAATTCAACACAAAACACAACAGATTCAAATCCCAATTTTCGTGCCAAAAACTCAAAATTCAAACTCAAGATTTAGATCGAATTAGAACTTGAAACTTGACAGGATTATGTTATCAACTATCACGAATCTATTGGTGAACAAATATCTGTGATTTTATGTGATTTGATAGGTGAAATTTGAAGAACAGTGGACGAAAAAAAAAACGAACCGAAAAATGTAAATAATTTTTGATTTTTTTAATGAATTTGTGACTGAATTCAGTTATGGATCGAATCAAAACGATGTTTTGCTCTGATACCACATGTCATAACACGATTTCTAGCACCGAATTCAAGTCATCGATGGCGGTCTTGGTGAGTGTGTGTTCTTGGTGTTTGTGTGTGTTTTGAGAGAGAAAGTGTTTGTAATTGGATGATTAGGATTAATGAGAATTGGTGAAGGTTACAATGGTTGATTGTGTGATCAAGGTTCTTAGGTTATGATTACTAAGGTAGGAGGGGGTATTTATAGGCTAACTACACAATTATGCTAATTATCACAATTAGCCCCTCAACCTTAGTAATCATTTACCTATGACTTAACAACAAGAAAGACTTCTAATCTAAATTACAATTTGTCATTATTTTTTGGATTTCTAACATAATATATGGCTAGACGGAAATTATGGGCAGATTTAGGTATGCATAAATTGTCTGTGAATGATAAACCTTGGATTATTATTGGAGATTTCAATTCCTCGCTTAACATTGAAGATAATTATGCGGGATCTTCCAATATCACGACGGGTATACGAGATTTTAAGGAGTGTATTGATGCTATTGAGGTTTTTGATATTAATAACTCGGGACTACATTATACGTGGATCCAAAAGCCTAAGAAGGGACATGGAGTTTTTAAGAAAATTGACAGGGTTATGGGGAATATTGTGTTTACTGATACATTTCCAGCTTCGTGTGCTCTGTTCCAACCTTACAGGGTTTCTGATCATTCCCCGTGTGTCCTGAAGCTTCCATCTGTATCTCGTGAAAGACCTAAACCGTTTAAATTTGCAAATTTCTTGTTTAAAAAACAAGGTTTTAAAGAAAAGGTTGAAGAGGTATGGTTAAGTACTAAAGTGGAGGGTTATCCTATGTTTCGAGTTGTCAAAAAACTTCGAGCATTGAAGTCCCCTATGCGAAGTCTCTTGCTTAAGCAAGGGAATTTACATAAGAAGGTTGAATCGGTTAGGAGACAGATTGATGACGTCCAGCAAGCTCTTGATTCTGATCCGTTTAATTCTGATCTTCGTACTAAGGAAACTAATTTGTTACAAGAATTTCGCCGTGCATCACTGGATGAAGAAGAATTTCTTAAACAAAAGTCCAAAGTTCATTAGTTGAGTGTTGGTGACAAGAACTCTTTCTTTTTTTCATAATTCTGTTAAGAGCAAGAATCATCGGAGCCGTATTGATATTATAAAAGATAATTCAGGGATTACTCATGAAGGAGGAGATGCACGATCAGCCCTTGTTCATCACTACCAGAATTTTTTGGGCATCGCAGGTACTACAACTTTGATTCCCCCCTCTGATTTGTTTGTTCGTAAGCTTGAAGAAGAGAAATTTGTGGATATGATTCGTTGAGTTACTGATGAGGAGATTAGGCTTGCTATGTTTTCTATTGACGATAATAAAGCACCGGGTCCTGATGGATTTTCCTCAGCATTCTTTAAAAATACTTGGAGTATTGTTGGTAAGGATGTTTTCTTAGCTGTGCATGATTTTTTCTGTACGGCTCAATTGTTACAAGAGGTGAATCATACTTTCTTAGCTATGGTCCCTAAAGTGCCTACACCATCTTCCATTAATGATTTTCGACCTATATCCTGTTGTAATACGATTTATAAGTGCATAAGTAAAATAATTACAAACAGGATAAAGGAAGGTCTTCATAGTATTATAAGCCTTAATCAGTCGGCTTTTGTTCCTGGTAGATGAATATATGATAATATTCTGCTTATCCAAAAGTTAATGCACAATTATCATAGGAATTCTGGTCCTCCTAGATGCGCTTTCATGATTGACATTCAGAAGGCTTATGACACAATGGATTGGCAGTTTTTAAGGTCTACTATTTGTGGATTTGGATTTCATCTGATTATGATTAATTGGATTATGAAGTGTGTCTCTTCTACCTCGTTTTCCTTGTGCATTAATGGTAATACTTATGGTTATTTCAAAGGTAAACGAGGTCTAAGGCAAGGGGATCCAATGTCACCATATTTATTTACAATGGTAATGGAAGTTTTAACTTTTATTCTACAGAAAGCAGTTGCAAGTCCCTCCAGATTTCGATTTCACAACAAATGCAATAAAGAGCGAGTTGTCAACCTTTGCTTTGCTGATGACTTATTTCTGTTTGCTCGATGTGAGGTTCATTCAGTCAAATTATTATGCAAGCTCTTAATGATTTTAAAGATATGTCGGGCTTGGTTCCTAGCCTACCAAAAAGTACAGTATTCTTTTGTAATATATCTGATCAGGTTAAACAAGGCATTCTTAATTTGTTACCCTTTGAGGAAGGTTGTCTTCCTAGTAGATATTTGGGTGAACCCCTTATCTCCTCTAGACTCCTTTATAGAGATTGTAAAATCCTTGTTGAAAAAATGGAGAAAAGGATCACGGACTTTAGGAATAAACGCTATCATTTGCGGGTCATCTTGAATTAGTTAAATATGTCCTTGGGTCTCTACACCTTTATTGGGCATCGGTCTTTAGCTTGCCTGTACAGATTATTAAAGATTTAGAACAGAAAATGCGTGAGTTTTTATGGTGTCAAGGCCCTATGAAGAAAGGTAAAGCTAGAGTTTCATGGAACACTGTTTGTCTCCCAAAAGAGGAAGGTGGATTGGGAATAAAGAGGCTTACAGTTCATAATAAAGCTCTCTTGACGAATCATCTGTGGAGTATTTTGACTGATAGGGAGTCGCTTTAGGTTAAATGGGTACACTCTTATAGATTGAAAAGTAAGAGCTTGTGGGAGGTGCATATTCCAGCGAGCTGTTCATGGGGATGACAGAAACTGTTACAGCTCCGTGACCAGGTTCGACCTTTTATTCAGTCGCAGGTTGGTATTGGGCGATTAACTTCAGCCTGGTTTGATAAGTGGGCACCTCAATGCCCTCTTATTAAGTTCATTAGACCACGAGACATTCGAGATGCTGGTTTTTCTATGTCTATTCGTTTAAGTGATATCTGGTATAATGGTAACTGGATGTGGCCGACGGCTTGGTATGATTTGTTTCCTGTGTTAATAAATATACCTACTCTATATTTTAACAATGATCGAGATAAATTGGTATGGAAGGATAATGATGGGAATATCATTCCCTTTTCGACTTGGGGCGTTTGGAATACAATTAGATTCTGTGAACAAATTGTCTCATGGCACTCAATTGTGTGGTTTTCACAAAGTATTCCTCGACATTTGTTCTTTATGTGGCTTATTCCCAGGAAAAAATTAAAGACTCGGGATCTCATGAAGAATTGGGATGTTGGGGGCAATATGAACCCTCGACTTCAGTGATGTTCGCTTTGTCAAAGAGGCCCGGACTCACATAACCATTTATTCTTTGAGTGTGATTTTTCTGAACAGGTTTGGAGTGGGATTAAAACGCTTACTGGCATGGCTGATGTTTTTGAAAAGCTGGATAACATTATAGATTGGCTTATGGTTCGTGCTAAATCAAGATCGGGTATAAGCATCATGGGAAGACTTGTGGTTGCTGCAACGGCCTATTATGTTTGGCAGGAAAGGAATGCACGTCTCTTAACTAATACTAAGAGACCAGTGGCTGCTATACAGAAGATCATTAAGTCGACAGTTAGGTGGAGACTTGTGTCGCTGAAATTCAAGAATACTCCAAATGTTGAGACTCTGTTGGAAGCATAGGATATCCCTCTGAATACGTTTCTCCAATGTGAAGCAGATTAGAATTAGTATGAGTTACTGTTGAGTGTACTTTGTAACTCTTGCTTTATTGCTTGCTTGTTTATTGCTTGTTGACACTTGTATGGCCTGTCATACTTGTGAACTGGTTTGGTACTCTGCCAAATCACTTCTTTTGTATTGTTTGGGTTTTGGAATATAATATACTCACCAGGATGTTAAAAAACTCCCATTACCCTTATTTTTAATGCTCATGTCACTGAGAATCATGCACTAACAATCCGGGTAATAGTACATAAAACAATAAAGGCCTTTTCCTCGTAATCAATGTAAAGCTTTGTAAAGGCATTTACACTGAATCTCTCCAGTTCGTGATCTGGTCAGATTGCCACTAGGCTTCGCTGCCATGGTCAATCTCTTTCTTCCATTTGTTGTCTTTGACTTCAACTGGACCGTTTTCATGTTTGTGTCAGATCTTCAACTGGAGGAGGTCGCCAGTTGCATAAACTGTACATTACAACTGGACCTCTCATATTTTTGGACAAATCTTATTGTCTCCAGGCGCAACTAGAGACTGGCCAGTTTTTTCTAAAACTAGACCTAACAAATTCCCCCTATTTGTCCATAAATATGCACAAGTCTTTTCAAGTTTTGTATCTATAAAAGTATTAACTTGAAAGGACTTGGTTTGACAAAATGTATCTAATTTTCTAAGGCATTTTTATAGATCATCAAATGCCTTAGGTGATTCTTTTGACTTGTTAAATTTTATCACTTATCTACTTGTGGATTACAATCTGGCAACTTGTATATACATAGAGAAAATATTAGAAGTAAGTTACGAGAATGCAAATAAAAATACAAGCAGATAAAACAAGAAGTAGAACTTAAACAGATGGTCCTTCGCCAGTTCTCCTTCTTTTGGTCAACGAACCAATAGGCTGACCATCTTCAGGGTCAATGTGTAGCCTTTCTTCCAATTGTTCTTTATGCTCAATCTTGTGCTTCAGCAGGCTCAACCACACTTTCTCAAACCTATTTTTCGTTGGCTTTTGTTCCAAAATATTAACCATCTCCACCCATTCAGAAAATCCATATCCAATTACCAAAGCGTTTTCAGTTTTCATCAGAGGACCTCTGGTGTAACTGACAGATCAAAGGTTTTGGTACCTGGCCGGATGGTCACATCAACTCCATTGATCTTCCCAACGTGGTTCCTCTTGCTCATGATTGATTGATAATAGGCTCTTGCATCAGATTCATTTTCGATCTTGGGGGCACCAGATCCAGCATATTGCACAGCAGCCTTAATATCTTCATGTGTAATCTCACCAGTTGGTTCGATCCAGGTTCTCAGGTTGACATCCCTGGGCAATGGCTTTGGCTTGGATTGTGAGGGCCTCTTTGGTGGATTCAACACCCTTCTAACAACTTTTTTCACATTATCAATTCTCTTCTGAATCTCACCAGCCCGAATCTCCTTTATCTTTTCAATTGTACTATTCAAGGTCTTGGCATCAAATTTAGCTTCATTGTCTGGATATACTTTGTCAATTTGTATATCCAACATTTCATTAAGTGCGCCAATGATCCTTTGGTCATGCTTGATTTTCTGATATTGCTCCAGTGTGATTCCCAACAAACCGGCATCACTGGCATCTAAGGCACCCAAGTCAGAAATCTGAGCCCTTGCGATTCTTTGATTTTATTTATCAATTTTCCTTTGTTCTTTAAATTGCTCGCCCATCCTTGCCAGTCTTTTACTTTCTAATGTAGACACTGGTGGCAATCTATCAACATTGCCAGTTTCAAGCAGACCTTCGGTACCAGTCTTCTTGGCAGATTCATCAGATACTTGCCTTTTACCCTTATCAATGTTCCCCCTGGGATCAACAACATCATCAAACTTTTCAATAACATGCTGACTGGCATCAGTACCAGCAGCTTCAACATTCTCACCAGCCACACTCACTTGCAATTGGCCAGATGAGCTTTCAGGAATGATTGTCCTTAGTGCAACGACCAGACCTCTTTCCCCCTTGGCGGCATCTAGACCCTTCTGGATTGCATCCCAGTCAGCTTGGTTAGATGGCAATCGGTCTAGAGGTTGCCACGACTGATTCTCCTTGCAATCCTTGAAGATAGAACACATCATCCTGAAGGATCTCCACAGATGATTTACCTCTTGGGACTGGGCCAACACATTATCACTAGTTTGAACTTGCCCAGTCTTCAGTTCTTATAACAGCTTCAAATCATCTGGTGAGAGGCCAGCATTCACTATTTCCTTAACCACTTCCTTGTCCTTTCCCTTTTCAACTTCAGTGGTCAATTTATTCAATGCCTCTATATGAGAAGATATCTTGAAAGCCAGATCGTCTAGACTTCCCTTCAACAGATCAACCTTACCCTTTTTCTTGCCAGATTTTGTTCCAGATGGAACAGTTTGTTTCTTATTCTGCTTTAAAAGGGGTTTTTCATTAACATTTTGTTTGACAACTAGAGGGGTTGAAGTTCCCTCCAGATTTTTGATCTTTGTAGTACAACTCTGAACCTGTCGAGACAAAAGTTGGAGTTGTCTATCCAGTCTCAATAAAATGTTATTTTGATCAGGCATCTGAACCTTGGACTTGGGTTCAACAGGTGTCTTAGTCTTTTGAATCTTGGGCTCTTTTTACTTTTGAGGCAAAGGCTTTTCACCAGCAGCCTTTTTAACTAGAGCTTTAGCCTTTTTGGCTCCAGTTTGACCTCAGAGGGGGTGGTCTCAATGGATTCAGTTTTCTGGGAAGTCTCAGGTTGATCATATGGAGTTTCAACCTTGATACTTTAAGGCATGGTATGAATATCTGGAATAAGAGTTGCCATCTACACATATCCAGCCCCAATGGCTCTTTTTTGTGCATCGATGGTTTTTGAAAATGCATCGTAATTCTTTCTAGATACTTTACACCAAGATTTGATAACCATTAATTCATTTTCAAGATCAGATTTTAATTTTTGGTTTTCCAAATTTAATGCCTCATTTAAGGCAACTGACTCCTTAAGAGCCAACTGGACACTTTGAAAATCAATCATCATTGGTTTTAAATGATTTAACTTTGTTAAAACTGCTTCAAGATACATCTCTCCATCAGTTCTAACAGTTTCAACAAACAATAAATCACCATTTAGTGATTCATCTATGTCCAGTTTTGATTCAATATCAACTTCGATATCATAATCATTTACCTTCTTCAGAATGATATCCACCCATCTTCCAGATACAACATCGTCCTTCACCAGATGTTGTTGTTGCTTATCTTCCAGGGCCATAAAACATACATCCCTAATCTCCTCTTCATCATCAGATGAGTCATCAGAGAGTTCCAATTTTTCTTCAATATTTGCCACTAGACACTTGTTTTGTTCTTTTTCTTTTTCAAGTGAAAAGAGGGCAATATGAGCTTTCAACTTTTTATACTTGTTCTTATAAGAGTCATCAAATTTTTGAAAATTGGGGCAGGGTGACCAGTTTGATTGTTTATCTGACTAGATCTGCATTCCTTCATAAAATGACCTTTCTTACCACACTTATAGCATGTAAGATTGGCTTTATCAAGAGAGTTGGAGCTGGAAGCATTATTTGAGCCATTAAATCGATTTGATTTATGCTTAAACCTATTAGAAGTTTTAGCAATCATGGCTACAAGATCATCATTGTCAATTTCATCACAATCATCACTGATTTCAGTGGTCAGGCCTGAGTTTCAATCATTACTAATTTCAGTGGCCAGGCCTGAGTTCAAGAAACTGTTCAACATCTCTTTCATAGAATGTGACTGGAGATTCTCAGCAGATATTAAAGCAGCACAAGGTTGGCCAATTAGACTAGCGACCTTTGAACTCTGAGCATGGTTTAAAGCATCCTACTCAGCCACCGGTCTTGCAACATTATTATCTTCAGTGAATCTGAAGGCTCCATAGAGAGATGCAAGTGTGTGACTGTGCAGAGTCTTACCTGTTCTTAAGACAAGTACCATATGTGCCCATTTGGACGGAAGAATATCACAAAATTTTTCAAGAAGAATATCCTTATCCTTCTCCACTCCCAAACCTTTCAACTGATTAATAAGGCTAGTAAACCTGGTGTAAGTACCAGTTAAACTTTCATTCGGCAGTGCAAAGAAAGATTCATACTTCTTGTTCAAGGAAACCATTCTGGTGGACAACGTATCAGTTCCTCCTTCAAACTGGAGAATTAATTCATCCCACATAGACTTGGCACTGGGAAATAACACAAGTGTTGGAATTAATTCTTCAGGGACAGCACCAAGGATCATGTTTTTCAGTCTGGTGTCCAAGTCAACCAGTCTGCGATCCTCATCAAACCAATGGTCTTCAAGCTTCTCCCTAGTACCTCTTCTACCAGTTGGGTCAAGAAGAGGACTAATACCACTGGACATATACTTATCAATCCCACCAAAATGCAATAGCATTCTAGCCTTCCATGTGCCAAAGGTCTCACTGTTACCATCGAATTTAGGAACATGAGTGTAGAATAATGCACATGGACGTGGTTAGGAGTAGGAGGTGTAGGAGGAGGAGGGTTATTGTTCACAACAGTTTCATTAATAAGAGGGGTTTGATTAGTTTCAAAGTTAGGACCAGAACCATCTCCATTTCCGGTAGCAGCCATCGAAGCAGATTTAGGTTATAGAATTGTTAATTCAACCTTTCTGCTCTGATACCACTTGTAAGTCCCAACTCAATAGATGGTACTCTACTGGAGACACCTCTATGTCAATAGTGAAGTTTCTTTGCAATACGTTCACTGAATCTGGACAAGACCAGTTATAGTGAACAGTATACCAGGTTAATCTGGAAGGTTTACTTATTAAGGTGACAATGTAAATAAGAAAATACAATGCAATAAATAATTAACTAGTAAAGTAAATGATGGGACAATATGTATTTTTTATGTGTATTTTATTTATTGATTATAAACAAAATACAAAGGTTGATGCGGAACCAAGATATTACAAGTATGTAAATATCCTAACAACCTATGAAATACAATTGATCTAAACTTGAAAATCCTCTTTGTCAATCGAAACACTTAGAGTTGTGAAATGTTCCTTTTTGCGATTAAGAGAATATTGCACAAGAACACCAAAGTATTGCAGAGTAAATTTGCAAAGATGTGTAATTGTGTTGTGCAATGGCCTCTATTTATAGGCAAAGGTTGACATTGGGAATGTCAACTTTGTCGTACAAATATGGTTGATAGCATTTAAGAAAGTGTAAACTTTTCCTCGAAAATGCTTAATAAAGTATGACAGAGAGTATACTTTATCCAATCTGCTTTATGTACTTTGTACTTTATACAAGGATAATATCCATTATCTGGGTAATAGTACATAAAGCAATAAAGGCCTTTTCCTCGTAATCAGTGTAAAGCTTTGTAAAGGCATTTACACAGAATCTCTCCAGTTCTTGATCTGGTCAGATTGCCACTGGGCTTCGCTGCCATGGTCAATCTCTTTCTTCCATTTGATGTCTTTGACTTCAACTGGACCGTCTTCAGGTTTGTGTCAGATCTTCAACTGGAGGAGGTCGCCAGTTGCATAAACTGTACATTGCAACTTGTAGATGCAGATTCGGTGTGACAATCGCAACATAGATTTGATTATTGTTTACGTTTTTAGGAACTTGTTTGTAATCATTTAAATAAGAACTTGTGTTGATATTTAATGATTACGTTTGAACTTCAATATTATATCTGTTTATGTTTTGTATTGTGTTTGTGTGTTATATATTGTTTTGCAGGTACAAGAACATAGAATCAAGGTTTATAAGTGTCGTAGAACAATTAAACGGTGATTGGATGTTATGTACGAGTCAAACAAAGTCAAACAAAGAACAAAGGGTCGTCCCTCGTGCTGTCGTCATCAGCATGTAGGAACAACCTCGTGCTGACGTCAGCATGAGGCAGAACGATTGTTTATTGTTCGGGCCTAATTACGCAATTAAGGCCTAAGCCCACACGAACCCAATATCAATTAGTATAAATACAAGACCTAATCTACGAAATTAGGTTAATGATTGACAAATTCTTGAGAGTTATTCACGAATTAACGAGCTAAGGTTATTTGTTCCTTCATGTGATCTCCTACACGAACCACAAGCCTTGTGCATCTACTTGGGTTGGTTAATTGCTTATTAATCAACGAAAGGCAATAGTAATCTAGTTATCTCAAGAGGATTCCGCACTCTTGACATAACGAATCACGTCTTATTACGATCCACGCAACAATAGGGCACCTTACAAGTGGTATCAGAGCCCTAAGGTTGATTACCAGAAGGTTTAAGATCGCTTGATTGGCTATTGATTGCAAATTCGTTCGAAATTCGTGTTAATTTGCGTTTTCGTGCTCTCCTTCGTGTGACACTTCGTGCTTACGTCAGCACGAGGTTGGTTTTTGCTTCGTGCTTACGTCATTGTCACTTCGTGGACTTTGTGTCACGTGTGACTCGTGTGACTTTGTTTTACTTCGTGCTACGTCAACACGAACTACCCTTCGTGACTTAGGTCGTGACGCGGTACTTCGTGCTCTACTTCGTGCCACGTATACTTCGTGCTTCGGGTCACGTGTACTTCGTCTCACACGAACTTAGTGTTATTTCGTTTAATTTGTTATCAAAAGATTCGAAATGACTACTTTACCAGCTGCTACAAACTCACCTAATGCCTTACTTATCAGCCAGATGATCATGCATGATCATGAGGTAGGTCGGGGTAATACACCTCCAAAGCTTTTCCGCATGGAAAATTATTGGATGTGGAAGAGACGTTTTGAAGACTACATTCGTCTCACTGACATGAAAATGTGGCTAGTAATAACTCAAGGTTTTGATTGGCCTTCATATGAGAAGAACGGAGTAATCAGTAGGTATACTTATGCTGATATGCCTATTGAAGAACGTAAAAGATACGCTGTTGAAGGGAAAGCATTGTCAACTCTAACTATGGCATTGCCTCAAGATAGTGTACATCTGTTTAAAAAGTACACTACTTCAAAGGATATATGGGATGCTCTCGAAAGATATTGTGAGGGTGATGTAACTTTGAAGAAAAACCGTATCAAGCTTCTCAAGTGTCAATATGAAGCCTTTAATGGACTGAAAGGGGAATCTCTTGATGAGATTATTATTCGATTCAGTCATCTAACCACTGAATTGTCATACTTTGAAGTTGTTTATCCTCAAACTGAGCTAGTTGATAAGTTTCTGGATTCACTGCCTAAAACTTGGACTAATTATGTTCATCAACTTCAAGATGATCAGGAATACAGTACATAGGATTTTGAGAAGGTAGTCTCCAAGCTGAAGAATAGAGATATGAAAAGAAGGATTAAGGACACTCACTCGGATTTTACACAAGATCCATCCTTGTATCATGCTAAGTCTGTTCATTTAGCAAGTTCCAGCTCAGGAAATAATGCATTTCTAAGTGGTGTAGAAGCTACACCAATTGTAGATGCTGATGGTATTGCCGGATATGTTGCTTATGACAATACAAATTCAAATGTTAAGAGCAATGCACAATCTTTCCATTCTATGCCGATGAGTATGAGTTCTGCAGAAGGAAGAATGAGTATTTACTCAGCCTTTTGTAATGCTCATGAAGCATTTATTGGGGGAAAGGTTACTGATCCTGCAGTAATTGATGAGGATTATAGTCAAATAGATCCTGATGATTTGGAAGAAATGAATCTACAATGGCAGCTTGCTATGCTTACTATTAAGGTCAGAAGATTCACTCAGAGAACTGGTAGACCTATAGGTAATGGCACTAAAGGTTTTGACAAATCCAAGGTGAAATGTTATAATTGCGATGGATTTGGTCATTTTGCAAGAGAGTGTCAACGACCTAACAGGATTGATAATACTGTTGCTGGTCGTCAAAATTACAATCAAGGCGGTATTACACCGAATAATCATAAGACGCAAGCAATGATTACATATCCTGTTACTCCACAGCAGCCAGTTTCATCACCGTTTTCGGAATCAAAGGCTGTTGTTGTTCAAAATCCAGATGGTACTTATCAATGGGATACACAATCCGATAATACCTCGAATCATGCCTACATGGTAGAATTATATGATGAGGTAGCCGCAACGATTGATTATGCTGTGTACTCAAGTGAAGAAAGTGCATCTGAGACAGTACAGAAGAATATGTGTAATGTTGCTGAGACAGTAAGATCTGAGAGTGAACAAATGACTGCAGTAAAAGCATCTGAAGAAAAGAAAGAGTCATCAAATCCTGTTGATGACATTTCTATGAAGAGCATTGAAGAACAGATGAAGAACTTTGAGATACCTGAAGGTATGACAACTGAAGACTTTGTTGCATACATAGCAGATTGCAAGGCTGCATATCAGAAGGTATCCTGTTCTTTATCTTCTATAATTGATGTATGTAGAATGGTGTCGGACTTAAAACTTGAGGTGTTTATTTTGAATAAGTCAGTTATTAACTTAACTAGTCAGAACAACATGTTTAAAAAGGAAAACGACTCTTTGTTTGCCAAAAATTCTGGTTTGGTAAAACAAGAAAGTCTTTATCAAGATAAGATTCGTGTATCTGATAAGGATATTCTTGAATTAAAAGAAAAACTAAAGGAGTCAGTTCTGATGGAAAAAGTAGGAAATGAACAATATGCTCAACTAACTGAAGATTTTTCTAAAAAGGAGAAAGAATTAGTTGACGCAAAATTGGAGATAGTTAAGCTTAATACAAGACTGGATCAAATTAGGGGATCTGATTTAATATGATCAATGCGAATGCAAAAACCTGTTTGTTGTAAATCCGGCTTACTGAAAAGATTGACAGTGGTGAAGTTGATCCAATCGTTTCAGAAAAACAAAATGTTGATCCAAAGACCCCTAAAAGTTCGAAAAACTCGATTGATAAAATTAAGGAGCTTAACAAGAAACATATGCTTGAGAGTTCATTTGTTAAACCAGTGGATCCTAAAAATGGAATTTATGATGCTAGTACTTCTAAAGGATCTAGTCAAGTAAAATCAACTTGTCCTGTAGATAAGAATATTAAATGTTTTACAATGAAAGGATGTGATACTATTTTCACATCAAATGAAATTGATTTTGAAAAGATCGATCATGACAAGATTGATAAAGTATGGAATAAGGATGAATCTACGTCTAGTGAAGTTCCCTTAACTCCATACAAGACTCATAAAAATTCTCAAAAGAAAGTACATTTTTCGGGTAAAAATGAGTCAACTGGTTTGTCAAAAGAGGAGTCAGTCACAATTGAACTTAAGGAATGTTTGGGTATGACTTCAGCTGAGTTTGATGTTAAAGCTAAGAAAGCAAGAGCTAAAAAATCGTGTTTCTATTGTTATGAAGTAGGACATGTTTATAGTTGTTGTCCAAATAGGAAACGGAGATGTCCTGATAAGGGTATGTCTTCTGGTGGATCTAGTGACTCAGATATTGTTGCTCATAATAATAGGTCTAAGACTCCAAAACGACAGGGACTTTCACAGAATACTACTTTTAGTAGTGTAAGTCCGAGTCGTTCTCGTACACCTCAAAGGAGTAATTCACCTAGGAAGATGACTCAACAAATTGATCCCCTCCTGTTAGAATTAATAGTTCGTCTAAATTCTATGATTGATTAGGGAGTCAACCTAGATTTGGTACTCACTCACCAAGGAATTCTCCTCCTAAGACTCGTTTCACCTTACCTAAGAGACAGTCTATGACGTCATCTTCATCCAAGGCTCCATTAAAAAGCGATGGATATTGGACTGAATTAATCATTAGAGATGAATTCGGCAAACCTAAACCTCAAAAGGTTTGGGTTCCCTTCAGAAACTAACCATCTTATCATTTAATGTGCAGGGAGAACCAAGGAAGCCTATTAGTCTTTGGTATGTTGACAGTGGATGCTCTCGGCACATGACAGGGGACAAGAACGTTTTGTCTAACTATGAAGATGTAAATGGGTCGTATGTTACTTTCGCTGGTCCCAAGGGCGGCAACATCTCGGGCCAAGGTGATGTTGTCAATGGGAAGATTACGCTGGAGAAAGTCAATTATGTGGAACAGTTATCACATAATTTATTAAGTGTTTCTCAGATTTGTGACAAGGGTAATACTGTCCATTTTAATGAGAAAGAAGCACTTATATTGAAACCGGGATATGTTATTCCTGAAGACTGGATCCTGCTGAAAGCTCCTAGGAAGAGAGACATCTATGGTCTTGTGTTAGGTGTTGATAATCCAGAGGAGTCTGTTTGCTTGTTATCAAAAGCAAACGAATCTGAATCGTTACTATGGCATAGAAGAATGGGACATATCAATTTCCGAAAGATGAATGACATTGTCAAACATGGTTTGGTTGATGGCGTTCCCATGAAGCGGTTTGGAATGGAAGACAAATGTGTACCTTGTCTAAAAGGTAAACAGCAAAAGTCTGCACATAAACCGAAACAAGTAAATTCTATCGCCAATCCTTTTGAGTTACTTCACATGGATTTATTTGGTCCAGTAAATGTAAGAAGTATCGGTGGGATGTATTACTGTTTGGTGGTTACTGATGATTACTCGAGATTCTCATGGGTATTCTTTCTTAAGTCGAAAGATGAGACTCCGCAGATTTTGATAAATTTCTTTGTCGAAATTAAAAATATTTATGGAGTTCGTGTTAAGAGAATCAGGAGTGACAACGGAACTGAATTTAAGAATAATGTGATGGATGTCTTTTGTTTGTCAAAGGGAATCCAACATCAATACAGTTCTCCGTATGAACCACAACAGAATGGAGTTGCTGAAAGGAAGAATAGGACTCTAATCGAGACAGCCAGAACTATGCTTGCAGATTCAGGGCTTCCTACTATGTTTTGGGCGGAAGCAGTGAATACAGCTTGTCATATTTTAAATAGGGTTACTGTGGTTAAGCGTCATAATAAGACATGTTATGAGCTTCTACATAAGAAGAAACCAAATTTACAGAATGTTGAACCATTTGGTGTACCGTGTACCTTCTTGAAGTATCTACCTCAGTCAAAGTTTGATTCAAAGGTTGAAGAGGGATTTCTCATGGGTTATAAACCGGGGACATCAATACGACGGGTTTACAACAAACAGACTGGCAAAGTTGATTTGGGAACAAATGTCAAGATTGTCAGTCATAAGCCCGCTATTCATTCTGGAAGTGGCAAAAACTTCGATCATGATAGTGTGTTTAGTTCACTACATGGTCCTGATTCTTATTCAGATCCTAAGAAAATTGATGATGTGATTATTTTAAGAGATCACATGGATAATACTCCTATATCTCCGCCTACTCGGAATGTCGATACTACTTCAACAAACGTTCAGTCTACTACTGATGTTGATGAAAGTGGAAAGGACAAGGATAAGACACCAGATTCAGCAAATAATGAACCCGCAAACACTACACCACTTACTCCATCGAAGGTTACACTGCCTGATGATGATCCTATTTCTGAAGAATCGGAAGATGATTTCAGCTCTCCTGAGTTTCAGATTAGAACAAATTTAGGAGAAAGTTTGAATGTTGATTCGGTTCCTCAATATCGAATTAATAAGGATCACCCAGTTGAAAATATTCTTTGAAATGCTACAGAACCTGTTCGAACTAGAAATCAGTTGAATAAGGATTTAACTAGTTTGTTCTGTGAAGTGAAAGATACTGGTTTGATAACTGAGTGTTTGTATTCTGGTTTCATTTCACAAGTAGAACCAAAGAATGTTAAGGCAGCACTTCAAGATCCATGTTGGGTTGAAGCTATGCAAGAAGAATTAGCTCAATTTGAAAAACTTGGAGTTTGGGAGTTAGTAGATGTGCCTAGAGGTAAAGAACCAATTGGAACTCGTTGGGTATATAAATGCAAACGAGATGACAAAGGGATCGCTACTAGAAATAAAGCACGTTTGGTTGTTCAGGGGTTTGCACAACGAGAAAGATATGACTATAACGAAACTTTTGCACCAGTTGCTAGGATTGAAGCTATAAGGTTATTTTTAGCTTTTGCAAGTTTCAAAGGTATAAAGGTGTATCAGTTAGACGTTAAGAGTGCCTTCTTGTATGGAGAAGTTAAAGAAGAAGTGTATGTTTACCAACCACCGGGGTTTGAAGATCCAAATTATCCAAGAAGAGCATATCGATTGGATAAGGCTCTTTATGGATTGCATCAAGCACCCAGAGTGTGGTATGAAAAGTTGTCAACGCACTTGTTGACAAATGGCTTTACAAGAGGATCGATAGACAGCACATTGTTTATCAAGTGGAAGAAGCGAAATTATCTGATTGTACAAGTTTACGTGGATGATATCATTTTTGGTTCATCTAATATAAAGATGTGCAAAGAGTTTGAAATGAGCATGAAAAATGTTTTTGAAATGAGTGCTATAGGGGAATTACAATTTTTCCTCGGACTACAAGTAGATCAAAGGAAAGATGGATTCTTTTTCACCAGTCTAAGTATGTCGATGACATCTTGGAGAGGTTTCAAATGCTAGAGTCCAAGACATATGGTACTCCTATTCAGCAAAATCATGGTTTAGGGGTGCTTGATCTGAAAGATGAACTTGTGGATGCAACTTATTATCCTGCTATTATTGGCTCATTGATGTATCTGACTGCTTCGCGTCCAGATATTATGTTCGCTGTTTGTCTTTGCGCTAGATTTCAAGCTAGTCCGAAAGAGTCACATTTGACTGCAGCAAAACGTATTCTACGTTATCTTAAGGGAAACCAAGGGCTTGGTCTATGGTATCCAATGGGAGGAACGTTTGATTTTGTTGCATATACTGATTCGGATTTTGGCGGTTGTAACAATGACAGAAAGTCTACGACTGGAGGTTGTCAGTTGTTAGGAGGGAGATTAGTATCGTGGCAATGCAAGAAGCAGACATGTGTTGCTCAGTCTTCATGTGAGGCTGAGTATATGGCTGCTGGTAGCTGTTGTTTTTAGGTATTGTGGATTCAGCAACAGCTTCGTGACTACGGTATGGATTTTCTTGATACTCCTATTAGAACAGACAATAAGTCAGCTATAGACATTACAAATAACCTTGTCATGCATAAGGTCTGTAAGTCCATCTAACAAGATGTACAAAGATCAAGATATAACAAGATATTAGGTTAGACGATAATAATCACAAGTTATATCAAGAAACCCGACTGGCAAGTAAATCGAAACTAGACATGACTAGTTAGACTTACGATCCAGATAATGGATAAGAGTAATAAAGTATAATTGCTTGAAACTATATAAATTACTAAATATAATCAAGTATTATGGCAATGAGTCGAGATGTACTTTTCAATGTATTTTATTTATTGCTATAAACAAAATACAAGAGTTGTTGCGGAACAAAGATAATCACACTTGTGAAAGTATCTAAACAACCCCAGAAATACAAATGATCTATGCGACGAGGAATTACTCATAAGAATACTTAGAGTAATAACACACGTTGCAATTGCCAAAGTTCCAAGCCATTTTGCAAGTGAGAAAAGTCTTATATTTATAGGCAAACATGTCCTAATGACATGGCAATATGCCGTACAAAATATGGTTGGATGGATTTGTGGGACAAATCCATAACATGCTTTTTTAAGGTAAAGTATGTAAGTTTCTTTGATGTGACTTGACATACTTTATTCCCAACCTTTTGCTAAAACTTTCTCATTCCCAGGTTGATAGTAATTAACCGGGTAAAGGTAGTTAAAGCTGCAAAAAGACTTTCCTCGTAATCAGTGAAAAAGTGTTGTAAGTACTTTTTCACTGAGCCTCTTCAGATTCAACTTCAGGTAAGATCTTCTCTGAGCTCTGCTTCTGAGATGATCTTCTTCTTCAGTCTTCAGTCTTTGACTTTCGTCTGAACGTCTTCAGTGTTGGTTGATTCTGAATCTGAAGTGAAGCTTTAGTGAGCTTTATTCTGAATGACTTCAGAATCCTGAGCAAACTTTCTTCACTGAGCCTCAACTATTTTGAACAAATTATACTTAGTCGATTTTCGACCTAACAAATTCCCCCTATTTGTTCTAAAATAGTTCATGTATTTTAGACTTCTATCTATACAAGTTTGTAAGTCTGAAAATACAAGTTTTTGTTTAAGTTGTAAAAATATTTCTAAGGACATGTCATAGATCATGATGCCTTAAAAAAAAATTTCTAGTTTGTTTTCTAACTTAAACTATTTCCTAATAATATGATGTAACTTGTAACTATATAGAAGATACTGAGATGATTGTTTAGTTACAAGTACAGAAATGAAATGAAAAATATTTACAAGTACAAATATTTACAAAGAGATACAACTACTTCTTCGCAGGCCTTGAGCCAGAAGGTGCTTCAGTAGCCTTTCTCTTTGGAGAGCTGATCTTTCCAAACAGTCTTTCCTCCATCTCAACCTTGGCCTTCATTTTTTGTTGGATCTTCAGCATCCAGGCGCCATTCAGATGAGACTTTGGTTTTCCTTCAACGCATTGATCATCTCCTTATGCTCAGAATACCCAAACTTATGCACCGAAACCTGCTCATATTCTTCTTCAGCTCTACCTTCTCTTTTTACAGTCAGATTAAACAGCTTCAGACCATCTTCCTTCAGAATTTGCACATCCAGGATCTTTGCAGGATGACACCTGTGTTTCATATAATAATCATACTGATCCTTTTCATGTTTATCCTTCACCTGAGCAACTTCTTTGGAAATGGGTATGAATGTAGAGAGGTCAGCATCTCGAGCATTCTTTCTTGTTGACCTTGGGCCAGTAAGTTTGCGCTTCTGAGGAGGCCTGCAGATTTCTTTCTCAGCCTTCAGAACACTGGACATTATTTCCTTCTTTTTAATCTCCATCTCTTTCTTCCTATTCTTTATCAGATCTTCAATAGATATCTTGAAAATGAGATGGTCTAGTTTTTGTTCTAAGGGAGAATACTTCATCCCATACTCATATTCGGCCATATCCACCAAGGCCTTCTGCACTCTTGCGTCATGCTTGATTTTCTGATATCTTTCATTTGTGAGGCCAAGAGCTGCAGCATCCACCTGATCAATGGTACCCATTGCCAAGTGTTGGGCCCTTTCTCTTTCTTGAGTTTCTCTCCACATGATGAACTGATTGGAGACTTGTCTCTGAAGGGCTTCCAACTTTTTCTGATCAGCTTCTAAATCTGGCAATGGATAACCATGCTCATCCACATTCTCTCCAACCACAAAACCAGAGTCCTTGGTCCCCTTTTTCTTTGGCTCCTCAACTATCTTAGCTTTGCCTTTGTCTTTTCTTGCTTGTTCAGATGGTTGGGGTTCAGATTGTATCCTCAGTCGTTCCCCCTCAGATCCAGATAGCCTCTTGGTTGCTTCTATTAATTCTTGAGAGCTGGCTAGCAAACCAATCGGCACATCATTCCCCCTTTGGGAATCTCCGCAGGCATCCTTGCATATACTTCAATGGCCTTCTACATGCCCTGCAGAGGTTCCCAATTCTGCTGAGAAATACTGTCAGAAATACCCTTTGACATAGTGGCAAACTGAGCTCTTAGTCTGAATGTAGAGTTCAGATTCAGCTTCTCATGCTCCAGGACTTCGTTCAGTAACCCCTTTTCTTCATCAGATAGCGCACCAGAGGGAGGAGGAGTAACAACTTCAGGAGTTTTCTTGAGCAGGGCTAGGATTTCATCCAGTTCCTTTGACTGGTTCTGAACTTGTTGATCAAGAGTTGACATAGAATTCTTCATTTTAGTTACAGCTTTGTCAACCTTGTCATTTGTTGCTTTGGAGACCTCAGAAACCAGCATCCTGACCCTCTCTTCAACCTTTTCGGCCACCGACACTGAAATCTGAGAAATGAGATCTTCAGAAAATATGGATTTCAGTGTCGTAGAAACCTTTTCACCAACAGGGGCACCAAGAGACTCTTCATCAACACTTGGCTTCTTAACCAACTCACCTACTTCTTTTTCAAGTGCCAAGAAAGAATTTTGTATCATAAGTAGCCATGATTGCAGATTCGCAACGACTGAACTCTGCACATCCCTCTTGGTCAACTTGAAGGCTTCACCAATAGCCCTACTCAATCCATTACATGATGACACCAATTCGTGTAACTTCCCAACCACCAAGCTCTCATTAACTACTATTCTTGTAAATTCAGTACCCATAACATCCTGGGCATCCTTCAAATCGGCCAGAGACTTAGTGTTGGCAGCTAGAGATTTTGATAAGCCCTCAACCTGAATGAGAAGGTTTTGGACTGCAGTTTGTGATTTCTCTAGCTGAGCTTCCATGCTCAGAGGTGCAGCAGTCGAAGTGGAAGTGGAAGCTGAAGCAACAAAGGGAGTTGTTCTGATGCTTGCCAGAGATCTCTCCAAGATTCTTTCTGAGGGACCATCAGACTCGGTCTCAGAATCTAGTTCTTTCTCTTGTTCTCCTGGCAGATCATATGTCCTCCTTGGTGGAAAAACATGGATTTGAGGGTAAAGAAATTGAAGAGGTGGTTGAAAGACAGCAGATGTAACATATGCTGGAGTTGTGCCTTGTGGAAATAGAGGATGTTGATGAGAAATTGGTGGTGGTTGATAAGGTGGATCAAGATCGATGATATTTTGTTGTTGTTGTTGTTGTTGTTGTTGTAAAAGAGGTGGTGATGCAGGTTCTTCAACAGGAGTGAGGGTTGGCTCAGAATCTGAAATATTCTCCCTCAACAAGTCTTCATCAAAAATAAAGTCCTCGAGGTTTCCCTCAGGAAGCTCCTCGTCATCCCAGATGTTTACAGTCTGGTCAGATATGCTCTGGTCTTGATTCCCAGAATCCCAGCCAGCACCCAGTTCAGCAGTTGCTTCAGCAGGTGCATCGTCACTGGTCAGAATTGGAACAACTTCAGACGATACCAATTGTGCCTCAGTAACTCTTGTGCTGGATCCAAGTGTCTCTTCATTGGCCGTAGACCTTGAAACCTCCATTTGTTTGGGTATCACCTGAGAAACATCAAAAGTTTGTGCATGCAAAGAGTGTAAGATTTGTGAAGTTACAAGGAGTGCATGTGCAGACTCAACTTCTAATGTGTGTTGGGCTGACACACCAATATCTTCACCATCTCCTCCTAAAGAAGTTTTGGAGATGGCTGCTTGTAGGTTTCCCATTTGACCTTCTTCTGAAACCTGTTTTGAGGTTTCAGAAGGCTGAGCTTGGGTACTAGTATCCTTGGGTTGTAAGGATTGCCTAAAAGGACGCAGTTTTAATAAACCCTTTGGAGATCCTGAGGAATCTTTTGGGAGATCCTCAGGTTGGTCAGTGGAAGATGAAGGTGGCAGGGTAGAACTTGTTTTGGGTTTAAACAAGTGTAACAAATTGCCACTAGATCGACTGGTGGGTCTCACATTCTTTTGTGACCCACCCAGTGATCTTTCTGAGCCAGCCGGTCGTGCTGCGTCAGTTTTAATATTGTGACTAAGTACCTGAAGCATTGCAGGGGACAGTTCAGGTTCGTCCTCAGACTCGGTCAGCTTGGAGAGGTCTTTGCAAAATTCCGTCTGAGAGCTCTCCTGAAGAATATCAGAGTATCCTTCTCCCAGAATTGCCAAAAAACAAATACTCAAAAATCTAGGGAAGGCAATGTGAATGCTCCTCTTCCCCTTCAACTTAGTCAACAGCTGAGCAAACAACATCTCAGCAAAATCCACCTTCATCCCATGCCATAGATAATAGCCCATCTCGACTTGGATCAACGA
Organism: Erigeron canadensis; assembly: GCF_010389155.1. Classification (NCBI taxonomy): domain Eukaryota; kingdom Viridiplantae; phylum Streptophyta; class Magnoliopsida; order Asterales; family Asteraceae; genus Erigeron; species Erigeron canadensis. The sequence continues at coordinate 15,157,016 of NC_057766.1, read as the reverse complement.
AATTTGATCCAGTCCTCCAATGTTCCCTCCAAGACACTCTACAATCTGTGTCCAAAAATATCTCCAGCACCCCTTGAAACCAGCAATGAAGATGTGGCCAGGCGTCTTCAAGTTGCCATCATCATCAAGAATTTGATTGTGGCCAGTAACCAGCAAAACTTCCCTAAAGTTAACCCCTTTTTGTCTTTTCGTATATGGGGTGTTGGGAGGTAAATAATTCAACCTGAGCGCCTCCCTGAAACCGTCAAGTGTCAATACGCACTTCACTGTACCTTCCTTCAGCGTGAATGCTATTGACTTCTCATCCTTGGCAACTTCGGCCGTATACCAAAACTCCACAAGTAACGATGGTATAAACGTTCTGGATCAGCAGTTAGAGCGTAGGAAATGGGACAGCGTTGAAGAAACGCGTTTAATCTGCCCAGAACCCCTTCAGATTTGGCATTTAGGGCTGCCTTAAAATTGTTCATATTAAACCGAATGGTTTTAGATTCAAAGTCTTTTGGCCATTGAGAACTGGGTTTAACAGCAGATTTGGGTGGAGAGTATTCGAAAGCAATGAGTGTTTTAGGTTCTTTAACGGTCGATGAAGAAGCCATTTAAAAGGAGATAGAAAGAAAGAAAGGAGATGAAAATGTGTTAAGAAAATTTAGGGTTTGAAGTTATGAAGGAGAATGAAATGAATATTTGAGAGAATGAGAGAGAAATACGATTAGGAGTAAATGAAGAATGGAGTAAATGAAGTAAATGTTGGAATAATCTTGGAAAAAGATATATATATTTTCAAGGAATTCAAAAGGATTTTCCGTTGAAAATAAATAAAAAAAAATTTTGGAATTCAAACCCAATGAAATATAATGATATTTTATTGATGGTAATTTTGATCGGGTTTGAAATCCGAAATAATTTTTGGCGACACGTCCGCATTAAATGCAACAACGGCCATGACCCCACTTTTTCGAGAAAAATTCAACCATTTTTAATGCAAAAGCAATTATCATTTTCCTTTACGACGCAAGTAGTATGACACGTCAGCAAAAAGGTATCTTGGAATAGTAAAAATCACGTGTCCACTTGCCAGCTAGGTATCCATTGTACAATAAAAGGTTTTGATGGACTTCAGATTGAATAATTTAAAGTTCTGAGAAAGGTTAAGGAAGTGCAATCTGAACCTTCTCATATTCTAGAAATTCTGAAGTCCTTCAGTTTCTGAGCCATTTCAGACAAAATATTTTCTGAGGCAAAAATTCCCCCTCAGAAAGAAAAATTTCTTTTTCTTGTAAAAACATTTTTGTCTATTCCCCTGAATTGCTACACAGGATTTAGCATTCCTAACTCACTGATGAGATGTTTAAAAGTTTTGACATCTAAAGGTTTTGTAAACACATCAGCCACTTGTTTATCAGTGGGAATGAAATGAATTTCAATGTCACCTTTTAAAATATGATCACGAATGAAATGGTACCTGAGATCAATATGCTTGGTTTTAGAGTGCATGACAGGATTATGAGATATTGCAATGGCACTTGTCTTATCACAAAATATTGGCGTTCTTGTATACTTAACACTATAATCAGTTAGTTGATTTTTCATCCATAAAATCTGAGCACAACAACTAGCTGTAGAAATATACTCAGCCTCAGTTGTTGATAATGATACTGCAGTCTGCTTCTTGCTTGTCCAACTAACTAATTTGCCACCAAGAAATGACACCCACCTATGGTACTTTTCCTATCTATCTTACAACCTGCATGATCAGAATCTGAATATCCCATGAGATCTAGACTTGAGCCTTTGGGATACCAAAGACCTAGTCTGGGGACACCTTTCAAGTATCGAAAAATTCTTTTTACTGCCTTCTGGTGTGCTTCTCTAGGATCAGATTGAAATCGTGCACAAAGACATGTTGCAAACATTATGTCTGGTCTACTTGCGGTTAAGTACATCAATGATCCCACCATACCACGATACTTTGTGGGATCGACAGGTTTTCCATTAGGATCTGAGTCCAAAGTTAATGGTGCAGAAATTGGAGTATCTTTAGATGAGACTGAATCAAATTGATATTTCTTTAATAAATCTTTGACATATTTTTCTTGATTAATAAAAATACCATCACTGGTTTGTTTTACTTGAAGACCTAGAAAAAATGTCAATTCACCCATCATACTCATTTCATACTCAGAAGACATAATTTTTGAAAACTTGTCACACAATTTTTTATTTGTAGACCCAAACACAATATCATCAACATATACTTGTACAAGTAAGATATCACTTTTCTCATGCAAGATGAATAAAGTGTTATCTATAGCACCTCTACGAAAACCATTATCTAAAAGATGTCGAGTTAGAGTATCATACCAGGCTCTAGGTGCTTGTCTCAGACCATACAAGGCTTTGTTCAGTCGATACACCTAGTGAGGTTTTTCTTTGCTTTCAAACCCTGGAGGTTGATACACATACACAACTTCTTCTAACTCTCCATTCAGGAATGCACTTTTGACATCCATTTGGTAGACCTTGAACTCATGATGAGCTGCAAATGCTAAGAATATTCTGATAGCTTCTAGTCTTGCCACTGGTGCAAAAGTCTCATCAAAATCAATTCCTTCTTCTTGTACATAACCCTTTGCAACAAGTCTGGCCTTGTTTCTGATTACATGACCATCTTCATCTACCTTGTTTCGAAAGACCCATCTTGTCCCAATTGGTTCTTTCTTCAGATTGGGGGGACATGGAACAAGCTCCCAAACATTGTTCCTTTCAAATTGGTTGAGCTCTTCTTGCATGGCTTCAACCCAACTTGGATCTTTCAAAGCCTCGTCAATCTTCTTCGGTTCTATCAGTGACAAGAAGCTGACATATAAGCATTGATCGCTTGTGGCTCTTCTGGTCTGAACCCCTCTACTTGGATCGCCAATCACTTGATCAATTGGATGTGAGCGAGTCCATTTAGAGTAATGACCAGGATGAACAATGATATCAGTGCAAGAACTCCTCTGTCCTACTTCAGAAGATGGATCAGAATAAACTATTTCAGTTTCATCTTCTTCATCATCTTGTAAATCACGATTTGCATCATGAAATTCTTTGTTCTGAGATATTTCAGGGGATACTGATATCTGAGGAGTAGCACGCACATCTGATCCAATAGTCAATTCAGTAGGTAGTTTGAAAGTGACTGAAGGATAAAATGGAATGTTACTTTGCTGATTAGTAGTTGGTTCTGAACTGGATTAAACAGAAACATGTTCAGGTGACTGATCAGATTTGTCATTTTGATCAGAATCACCGAAACTGAAAGGATTTTCTGAATTGGTTCAGAGACTGGCTTATCAAAGATTGTAGAATTTGATTCATCAAAGGTGACATGAACTGACTCATAAACCTTTTCAAGTCTTTTGTTATAGACTCTAAAGGCCTTGCGAATTGTTGAATAACCTAGGAAGTAGCCTTCATCAGCTTTGGCATCAAATTTGCCCAATTTGCTGGAATCATTCAGAATGTATACTGGACATCCAAAAACATGAAAATATCCAATATTAGGCTTTCTATTTCTGAGTACTTCATAGGCAGTCTTCTTATGTCTTTTGACATAAATGGAACGATTCTGAGTGTAGCAAGCAGTTGCAACAGCTTCAGCCCAAAAACATTTTGGAAGACCTGATTCATTCAACATACTTCTGGCAGCTTCTATCAGTGTTCGATTCTTTCTCTCTACAACACCATTTTGCTCTGGAGTATGTGCTGAGGAGAAGTTCTGAGATATGCCAGTGTCAGTGCAGAAGGTTTCCAGAGTGGAATTTCTGAATTCAGTGCCATTGTCACTTCTGAGCTGACGTACTTTTCGCTTGTGCTTGAGTTCAATTTGTTTGATGAGGGCAATAATTTCAGCAGCAACTTCACTTTTATTCCTGAGGAAGATTACCCAACAATATCTTGAATATTCATCAACTACAACCAGAGTGTACTTCTTCCCTGCTCTTGTCTGAACATTCACAGGACCAAAGAGATCCATGTGTAGCATATGAAGTGGTTCAGTGATGCTGAAATTTTGCTTGGTCTTGAAAGATGCTCTTTTCTTCTTTCCCATTTCACACCCTGGGCTTGTCTTTATTGAAAGACATGGCTGGTATCCCATCAGCAAGTTGTTTTCTTGACAACTTATTTATATTTTTGAAATTGAGATGGGATAACCTTTTGTGCCACAACCAATTGGTGTCCTCATCAGCCTTTGTATAAAAACATTGTTCATAAGTAGCATTGTTCATATCTACTACATAAATGTTTCCTTTTCTGGGAGCAATCATTACTACCTTCCAATCTCTGTTGAATATGGTACCTTGTGAAATATCAAATAAAACTTTAAAGCCATCATCACAAAGTTGGCTGACACTGATCAAGTTATATTTCAAACCATTCACATATGCAACTTTTGTGAATTTGACCTGACCGTTATTCACAATACCATATCCTTCAGTCTGTCCATGATCGTCATTACCAAAAGTTATTGAGGGCCCCTCTTGCACCCTATATTCCTCTAGCAGGGATTTGTGACCAGTCATGGTTCTGCCAGCAGCACTGTCAAGAAACCAAGTGTTCTTTTTGCGGTCACCCTGCACATACACAAAGATTAGTTCTTTTTGGGAACCCATCTTTTGATGGTGACAGTTTCCTTTGTTCTTTCAAATTGTGTTAGCAATTCTTCCCACATCAACTTAGAATTATCAAGTAAAACAAGAGTGGGTTTCAAACTTTCTGGGACAACAAAGAGAATCATGTTTTGTAATTTGGAATCTAGGTCAGCCAAACGATGATCTTCTTCTGACCAATGATCTTTCTCTTTGGGTGTTAACCTAGGGGTCCCATCTTGGTTAAAAACAACAGTTGATGCATTCATGGGAACATAAGGACCTTCAAAAAGAATGGTGGTCAAGTGTCTTTCAACACCAGCGATGTACTTGAGCATACATGCCTTCCAAGTAATGAATGTGTCACTATTTCCATTAAATTTAGGTACCGGATTATTTGGAAAGTGAACATGAACACTGGGTTGAACTGGCGGTGGAGGGGGTGGATTTTGATTCATATTGGCATTTGGGTTAGGATTCGGTTGTTCAGTTCCAGACATCTTGTAGGATCAAAACAAATATAACAATTTAATGATTTAACCTGGCTCTGATACCAAATGTAAGTCCACCTAACAAGATGTACAAAGATCAAGATATAACAAGATATAAGGTTAGACGATAATAATCACAAGTTATATCAAGAAACCCGACTGGCAAGTAAATCGAAACTAGACATGACTAGTTAGACTTACGATCCAGATAATGGATAAGAGTAATAAAGTATAATTGCTTGAAACTATATAAATTACTAAATATAATCAAGTATTATGGCAATGAGTCGAGATTTACTTTTCAATGTATTTTATTTATTGTTATAAACAAAATACAAGAGTTGTTGCGGAACAAAGATAATCACACTTGTGAAAGTATCTAAATAACCCCAGAGATACAAATGATCTATGCGACGAGGAATTACTCATAAGAATACTTAGAGTAATAACACACGTTGCAATTGCCAAAGTTCCAAGCCATTTTGCAAGTGTGAGAAGTCTTATATTTATAAGCAAACATGTCCTAATGACATGGCAATATGCCGTACAAAATATGGTTGGATGGATTTGTGGGACAAATCCGTAACATGCTTGTTTAAGGTAAGGTATGTAAGTTTCTTTGATGTGACTTGACATACTTTATTCCCAACCTTTTGCTAAAACTTTCCCATTCCCAGGTTGATAGTAATTAACCGGGTAAAGGCAGTTAAAGCTGCAAAAAGACTTTCCTCGTAATCAGTGAAAAAGTGTTGTAAGTACTTTTTCACTGAGCCTCTTCAGATTCAACTTCAGGTAAGATCTTCTCTGAGCTCTGCTTCTGAGATGATCTTCTTCTTCAGTCTTCAGTCTTTGACTTTCGTCTGAACATCTTCAGTGTTGGTTGATTCTGAATCTGAAGTGAAGCTTCAGTGAGCTTTATTCTGAATGACTTTAGAATCCTGAGCAAACTTTCTTCACTGAGCCTCAACTATTTTGAACAAATTATACTTAGTCGATTTTCGACCTAACAAGGTCACCAAGGATATTGATATTAGGCATCATTTCTTGCGTGATTGTGCCCAAAAGAAGTTAATTCATTTGGAAAAGGTTATAACCGATGATAATTTAGCTGATCTGTATACCAAAGCATTTGACAAGACTCGATTTGAGAAGTTAATTCTTCTCAATGGGATGAAGAATGCTGATTCATATTAAATCTCTCAAAGAACTAATTTTGTAAGTTTGTGTCTGTAAATAGCTAGAGTCATAAAAATACAAAAAGAGTTCTTAGTGTCATAAAAATCATAAAAATATGAAAAATGAGAAAATGACAAAAATATGGGAGAGATTTAAGTTAATGCTGTCAGATGATTAGAAGTGAGGATACTTAGCTTTTAAGTCTGCTTAATCGTAATATAACTGCTTAGTTCAGTGATTACAATTTGGGATATATCGGTAGACACAAAGTAGCAAGGTTTCCTTAATCTGAACTTAAATTATACAATGTTCTTGTGGGAAACATATTCAGATATATGGTTGAGAATGCTTGCTTTTCAGTAATGAATTGATCTAGTCCTTAAATTTTGTGAAAGATCTAGCATTACTATAAGATTTGTTCAATGTATAGGCAAAAACCTCTACCAATCATGAGCATGAAAGTAAATGTGATATTGTTATGCAAATGAAATGAATGAAAATTAAGGGGCTAATGTGGTCTTTGAGATTCGGACAAGTATGTCCTCGGGGTGTCTTTGTATACCTAGCCTACCTAAAGCTTTCAACTTGGGATAGGTTGTCAGAAAGTTTGCTACATGGGTCTCATAGAAAATCACGGGTTCCTTATAAATAATGAAATGCAAAAGCAAATAAGTGAAATCACAAAGTAATTAATTTCTGTTATCTATAAAGTGTCTCATGATTTGTTAAGGATGTTTTTGAATATACATTAAATTTTTGTTATCTTAGTGCTTGTAGCAACACGATTTTATCAATTGAATTCACATCAACAATGGCGTTTGGTTAGTGTATGTGTTCTTGGTGTTTGTGTGTGTTTTGAGAGAGAATTTGGATCAAGAGTGTGTTATTCAGGTGTTAAGTGTTGAGTGTTGTTCAAAAGTTATGCCAGGGTTCTTATGATTTCTAAGGAATTGAGGGCTATTATAGTCTAAACTAATCAACTATGCTAATTATCACAATTAGCCCCTCAACCTTAGAAATCATCAACTCATGACTTAACAACAAGTAAGTCCATAATTTAAATTACAATGTATCACTATTTTTGGATTTCTAACATTCTCCCCCTTAGTGATATATTGTAAGGTCTGAAGTACGTGTTGTTTTGTCTTGTAGGAATGAATTTGATGAGCCCAGTGATGAAGACAATTGGTGAATTGAAACAAGCCTTCAAAGCTTTCTCATTGTCTTTGGAGAACTTGATTCAGTATTGGTCTTGGACTTCTTGATGTTAAATCATTTGTCGATTCTCAATGTTCTTTGTGAACAGAGAATGATGAGTGTGTGTGTGTATAAATCTTCGAGGATTGTTGAATCACAGATCAGAGTTGTCTTTTGAAATGCGGAAGATATGAATTTGTCTTGAATTCTTCAATCTTCGAATCTTGAAGTCTTTTGAATGAATTTTCAGAAACATGTACTCTCCCCCTTGATGTGTACAATGTAGCTTTAGGTAAAGTGTTGTTGTATGACTTGAAGATCTTTAATGCTCCCCTCCAATTCATGAGTAATCATAGTCTCTTTGATTTTTGAAAAAATCTCTTGTTAAATCTTGAATGTATATCCTTTTCTTTCGAGATGAATAATCTTCAAGTTGAATTAGAAACCCTTGCAGTTTGGAATGAAATTGACAAGCAACCTTTGAAGAAGAATGATGAGTTGATGTCACAAATGAAATTTGAGATAAAAGAACTCCAAATAAACTTGAAAACTTCCAACAAGAAGCTGAATGATAGTATCTCGAAAAGCAATTGAAACAACCAAACACAAACTTTTCTCATTGTCCTTATCAATCATTCTAATTTCTTCTCCTAATTAATCAATCATACTATTTTCTCCCCCTCATAATGACAAAGTTGGGAACCAATGTCATTATGCAAACATTGATTGATTCGATTGTTAAAAGAAATAATCATGACTAAAATCTAGACATTATGCACATGGAGAATTATCAACCATCAAGACATCAATCTAACCAAATAAACCAACCCAATTGTCCCTATGGGTGAGTAAAATGTAAGATTGAAGTTGTTGGGATAAACATTTGATTATGGTGTTGGTGTTTTCTGTGTTGGGGTGATGAGAAAAGAAACTGGATAAGAATGATCCGTTTGCATTCAAAAATCGAAGGGATTAATGAAATGACCAAAAGAAATGTATATCATTTATCGGATTTCCTATGTATCATTGAGAAATGCACAAAGCAAACCTCTAACATAGTTTGGTCTTTTGGCTTTTAACCTCAAGATTGCTTCAAAGAATGTAAACCATGGTCAGTGTCACTTACGCGTTCGATAACCATGTTCTACTATCCTTAAAGACTTTTAGGAAAAATCCAAGGTCACAATAGACTTCTTGTTAACTCAATAATTACAAAAATGCAATTATGAGACCTACGTCCAAAGCTGGAAATGATGTTAGCAATGGTAGGATTTCCATTTGATCATCGTGAAATATCAATTAAGATATCACTACAAATGTTCCGGCTATATCACAGAGATAGGCATGTATATCACAATTATATGACGCGAATGTGTCCTAAAGAATGAATAACGATCAAATTAATGATCAATTATGAGAGCTCTAGACACAAAGTGATCAAATGAAGTCGGGGACTGGAGCAGAGTGTCACCCTTTTTCAATATTAACGTCTTCCAAATGAAGAGTCAATAGAAATGAGAAAAACTCTGTGAGAAGTAAAACAAGCATTTGTTAAGAAACACTTGAGTGGGTAGGTAAAGATGTGCATCGCTTCATTGGGTCCATGAAGGCTTCTTTAATACCGAGATATAAACAAATGACATCCGATAGAAATGTGTTTTACCCGGCGATTTGAGAATTTTAGTGAAGGGTATCAATTTTTTTTAACCCTTTTCTTACAACATTATCACCATAATCTCTCACTTTTCGACTTTACTCCCTCCAACTTAGTTGCACGAATTCATCATCACTCAAAAATACCCTCACTATCTACTGAAAGAAGTGAAAACTCCGGGGTTAGAACTCATCGGCGATGATGAAATTCATGGAGTAGAATTTGAGAAAAACCTAGTCGCTCATGTGCAAACTATACACCGAACTTCCTTTGAATAAAATATTTTAAAAAATCATCAAATGTGAAAAGAAAGAATTGTTTAAAAAACACATTTGAAGTTTGAAAGAGTTTTAAAATCACAAACTCCCCCTTAATCTATGCAAATATAGATCAAAAAGATTTTCATAGAAAAAATGGAGCAAAAATGATTTGTGTGAAATCAAAACAAGTTTTATGAAAAGTGAACTCAATCAATTGTTCAAGATGAGACAACTCAGGAGTACACAAAAGTGTTCAATCCTTTGCTTCTCATATCAACAATTGAGAGTTTTTGAAACAGGTATAACAAAATTGCAATTAACATCTTGTATTACACATATACATTCATATAAGACCACTTGGAAGTACACAAAGGCGTTCAATTCCGCGTTATCTTATATCAATTTATATGTATAATAACATGAATTAATTCCAATTTTGAAATATAAATAATTTTCTTTTTAAAACTGGGTTACATACAGAGTATATGCAAGCCATTTTTGAAATATATAACACAAATAAGCATGGGTTATACACTGAGTGTGCATAAGCCATTAAGTAATAAATACATCATTTAAGTACGGGTTACATACATCGCATATGTAAGCTACTTTAAAATAAATAGTTCAATGAAGAACGGGTTGCATACAAAATATATGCAAGCCACTTTTGAAATAAATGAAAAGAAAAAAAATCCTTTTGTTATTTTTCAAAATTTTTATTTTTGTATTTGATTTTTTGTTTTTCAACTTTTTATAATTTTTGAAAAATGAATCAAGAATTCCTTCCATGGTAAAGTGAATCAAGGATCAAGATTTAGCATACCAAGTTTAGAGATTAAGAAATTAAACCTCATTTCGTCCAGTGGTTTTGTGAACAAATCAGCGAGTTGGTAGTCAGTTCCCACGAAGTAGAGTTCGATGTCACCTTTCTCAACATGATCTTTGAGAAAATGATATCTCACATCAATGTGCTTTGAGCGTGAGTGGTTGACTGAGTTGACAGCAATTGCAATGGCACTTTGAGAATCACAATAGATAGGGACACGATCATATTTCAGACCATAATCGGTAAGTTGTGTTTTCATCCATAACACTTGAGCACAACAACTAGCAGCAGCCACATATTCAGCTTCCGCTGTTGACAGTGATATACAATTTTGCTTCTTGGATGACCAACTTACAATCTTATCCCCTAAGAATTGTAAAGTACCAGATGTGCTCTTGCGATCAAGCTTACAACCTGCATGATCTGCATCTGAATAGGCAGTTAAATTGAATCCAGTATCCCTTGGATACCAGAGACCAAGATTGGGTGTACCCTTCAGATAATGAAAAATTCGTTTCACAGCTTGGTAATGTAAATCAGTCGGAGCGGCTTGATACCTAGCACACATACATGTTGCAAACATTATATCTGGGCGAGATGCTTTAAGATACAACAACGAACCAATCATGCTTCTATACCTCTTTTGGTCAAATGGTTTCCCATTTTTATCAGCATTAATGTTTGTACGAGCAGCCATTGGGGTTGAAATTGAAGAACATGTAGTCATATCAAACTTTTTCAACATATCCTTTATGTACTTACCTTGTGATATAAAGATACCAGTTGGTCATTGTTTGATTTGTAATCCCAAAAAGTAATTCATTTCCCCGATCATGCTCATTTCAAAATGATTGACCATTAGAGATGAAAAATTTCGGCAAAAAGTTTGACTGGTTGACCCAAAAATAACGTCATCAACATATATTTGGACAAGTAAAACATGTTTACCTTGCTTACGAATAAACAGGGTAGGATCAATAGTACCTTTGGTAAAGCCTCCTTTGAGTAAGAAAGTAGATAAGGAATCATACCATGCTCAGGGTGCCTGCTTTAAACCATAGAGAGCTTTGTCCAACCTGTAGACATGGTTTGGCCTTTTAGGATCAACAAAACCTTCAAGTTGCTCCACGTAAACTTCTTCTTTGAGTTCTCCATTCAAGAATGTTGTCTTCACATCCATTTGAAACACAGTGAAGTTTCTGAATGCGGCATAAGCTAAGAATATTTGAATGGCCTCCATTCTTGCAACAGGGGTGAATGTTTCGTCGAAATCCACACCAGGTTGTTGGCAGTAACCCTTTGCAACCAATCTAGCTTTGTTCCTTACTACAACTCCATTTTCATCCTTCTTGTTCTTGAAAATCCATTTAGTGCGAATTGGTTCTTCTTTCCTTGGATTTGGAACCAATCTCCATACCTTCAGTCTCTCAAACTGAGCTAATTCATCTTGCATTGCTTTAACCCACTCTGGATCACAAAGAGCTTCAGAGACAGTTTTGGGTTCGATGTTACTCAGTGAAAGTGCAACAAGACACTCATTGACTGTAGTACGAGTGGAAACACCAGCTTGTGGATCTCCGATGATCTGTTCTGTAGGATGATCTTTGCGCATACGTGACCACTTGTTGTCATGAGGAAGAGGATCTTGTTGATGAATGTCAACATTATCATCATTAAATCCAGAGTTCTGTTGAGAAATGGAATCATAGCTTGGAAGAACTCTTTCCTCAAAATTTGGATGATCAAAATCCAGTGGTACATACACATTTGGAGTATTTGATGGATTTGTTGTTTGGATGATTTGAGAAGGTTGTTCTTGAACATTCTTTTGAGAATAAATATCACTTGAAGGTGATTCTTCTTGCTCTTCAGAATTTGAGGATGATTCATGATTGTTGTCAGGAACTGATTCATTTGTTTGAATAGGGTCATAGTTCGGAATTGGTTCATTGATGACTTGAGGTTCCTTTTCTTGAATTGGTTTTGAGTTGTAGAATTCTTCGAAAAGAATATCTAGCTCTTCACTTGTTGGAGTTGGATATTTTTTGAACTTTGAAGCTAAGGTAGACGTCCTTGAGGAAGCACTTGAAGTACTTGGATCACTAATTGTTGGTAGCAAACTTTCTTGTTCAAATATCATGCCAGACATCTCGTCAAACCAAACATTCATGGTTTCTTGAATCGTGTTTGTTCGACGATTAAAGATATGATATGCAATCGATGTCTTTGTGTAACCAACAAAGTAACCTTCGTCACCTTTCCTTTCAAACTTTCCAACATTTTCCCGATCATTCAAGGTATAACAGACACACCCAAAAATATGGAAGTAATTGATGTTGGGTTTGCGTTTGTTAATAACTTCATAAGGAGTCTTCTCATGACGCTGATTGATGATGGACCGATTTTGAGTGTGACAGGCAGTTTCAACAGCTTCAGCCCACATGTTTGATGGTAACTTGGAATAAGCAAGCATTGTTCTTGCTGCTTCCACCAGCGTACGGTTTCTCCTTTCAACTACACCATTTTGTTGCGGGGTACGAACAACAGAGAATTGGTGAATAATGCCTTTTGATTTGCAAAATTCATTGAAGATGGCATTTTTGAACTCAGTACCGTTATCCGAACGGATATAACGGATAGGAAGTTGAAGATTCACTTGAGTGGAAGTGATGAAATCGATCAAAATTTGAGTTGTTTCATCTTTTGAAGCAAGAAACTTGACCCAAGTGTATCTTGAATAATCATCAACGATAACCAGAATATATCTCTTCCCGTTTCTACTTTGTACTTTCATAGGCCCACAAAGATCCATGTGAAGCAAATGAAGAGGTGCCAAAGTGTGTGGAATTTTCTTTGGTTTATGAGAAGTTCTCTTGATCTTCCCAACTGCACAAGAAGGACAGACATGCTCAGTCTCATATTTGTAGTCAGGCAAGCCTATAACAAGTTGCTTGTTGACTAAAGCATTGATGGTTTGATAATTCAAGTGAGAAAGCCTTCTACGCCACAACCAAGAATTCTTCGAAGTAGCTTTTGAAACAAGACAGATATTATCAGTTGGTTGGTTATCATCAAGATTAACTGTGAAAAGGTTATCTTCACGATCTCTGCATAGGATATCAATTCCATCTAGAGTTTGGACTTTGCACAGAGATTGTCGAAAAAGAACTTGAAGATTGTTGTCACAGAACTGTCCAACACTGAACAAGTTATGACTCAGGCCTTCAACATAATGAACTTTCTTAATGACAATTCCGTTTCTCTCAATATCTCCATAACCTAGAATTGGAGCGAAATTGTTGTTTCCGAAACGAACAATTCCCATGAATCTTTCAACAAAATTCTTGAGCAATGATTTATTGCCAGTCATGTGTTTTGAACACCCAGAATCGAGTATCCATACACAGATGGTTATTTCCTGCAATCAAAAATTTAACCGACTTTAGGTACCCACTTAAAGACGGGTCCTTTGTGGTTAGTTAATACAGGTGTAACACCCCGACTACGGCGGAAACACGAGATGCCACAGAACGACATGGTACAAAAGATTAAATGGAAAACGTCTTAATTAAAGTCTTAAAACCATTCCAAATTAAACGATTACATAGTTCAAAGTAAATTATTAAAAATCATAACATAAGTCCAAATCCGAAATAAAAGATAAACTAGGTTTTTAACTAATACAATAAGCATATATACACATCATCACGAAATAAATTAGGAATCACCAATTTCCTTGAACATTTCCAATTCATCCTTTGATAATCGTTTGTTCAACTCACTTTTAACCCATGTAAATAAATCCTTGTCATATGACCACAAGGGTCTAATTCCATTATCTTAGATGAGTATATACTTGAGCCACTACTACTACCATTTTATTCAAGTCTGATTACAATTCAATAATTCAATTCATAGCACAAGCTGTCAATCAAGTGCCGTAACATTAATAACAATGATGATAATGGGTCGTGCCATGGAGACGCCCGATTATCTTAAGGTAGTTAGAACACCCAGGGGCCAGACTAGAAGTGGAGGTTGTCACGAAGGCAACCAACCTTCCAACGGTACGCTTTGGGTGGGCGGACGAAACTTAGTTGCGCAACTAACTAACTATAGGCCTCCACTTTCGGAGTAAATAGTAGTGTACCGAACGCCGCGGTTTGACAGAACTCAAGCTCATCACATAAATCCTTTATTATCATTTCATACTCATATATCAAGACTCATTTCATATAACAAACTCTCTTTCAAGAAACATTGCATATATAGAAAGTAGTTTCATTTATCATGCTTTTCACCCCGAAAGTAAAACACATAAAAGAGTTTGAAAGGGGGCTATGACTCACTTGATTTGAGAGTAATGGGGGTTGATCAAATACGAGATGTGTGCCTAGTGATGTCGTTCCCCAAGCAAGCCTAAACCATGGTATTCAAATATACACAACGTAAGTGCGTGTTACATGAACTAGTGAACTAGATCATGAGATTTATGCTAGTAGGCTTGCCTATCTTTGGTTGTTACTTAATTATGGAATCAAAGTGTATTATGATGTTCAAGATGTTTGGTTAAATTGGAATTGATGGTAAGAGTAGTTTTTGCGTTAAGCGTTTTTGCGCGTTTGTTGGAATTTCGGTAATTCGGCTTTGATTCGCGAGATTTCTTTTACACACTTTGCTTTGTACTATTATTTGATATTGGTACAGTAGTATTTTGGATTTTAAAATATATTTTCTGATCTATATTAATTTCCTTGATTTATTATTATTTTAATTAATTATTTATTCCATTTATTCATTAATCAATTAAATAATTCCTTATAATTATTCTTAGGTTCTTAA
Organism: Erigeron canadensis; assembly: GCF_010389155.1. NCBI lineage: Eukaryota > Viridiplantae > Streptophyta > Magnoliopsida > Asterales > Asteraceae > Erigeron > Erigeron canadensis. Next base: position 15,141,936 of record NC_057766.1, on the reverse strand, counting down.
ATTACCTTTAAAATTTATAGATAATTATATTTTGATTATCTACTGAGTATTATGCTTTTAAACTTGTAATATTATTTATTTATTTGTTTATTTAAGCTTTATTACTTATTTATTTAATAATAGTGATTAATTAGTGATTTTTAACTTAGTTAGTTATTCTTAAATTATGTAAAACTTGGTTCTTTCCTTGAAATTACTTTTCTCCAGTAGGTTTAAGTTATTTTAATCCTATTTATGTGATTTTGTCCAAGTTCATGATTTATATAATTTATTATTGATTTATTTATTCCTTAAAATCCCTTTTAAATTCACTAAATTATAAAAACACTTAGAAATCATCACAAGAGCTTTTGTCTAAAATCCCAGGCCCTTTTTAGGCAACTTTTATCAATAAAAATTTGTAACCATTCAATCTCTCTTGTGTTCTTATAATTTGAGGACTTTTAAACATAAAATCGTTTACCGAAATAGTGATTTTTGCCTCATTTCTCAACCAATTTAAATGCTTCAAAAGGGATTTTTGTTCTTATTTCATTTTGTCCAGAATGTCCATCATATTTTGATGACCTAAGTCGTGATTGTGGTGGTGGTGTGCTATGTGCAATTTTGTGCTTTCGGTTGGTGATTATTTGACCCGAAAAGACTATTTTTGAGCTTATTCTTGCCATGCATCAAATGACTTGAGTTTTATACTTTTAATATGTCATATTTCCAGTATGTTCATCACATTTTCATGGTCATATAGTTATGGTGCATGTGTGTGCTCAAAATGCATTTTAACAAGTTTTCGGTTTTCGATTTCAAGCCTATTTTGCCTTGTTTGGTTCTATAATCATATTTTTGTTATTACCATAATTTTTACAGAATATTAACTTTGATTTTAACACATTTTTCACTTATGACAAGCCTAGCTTCATCTCATAATCCAAACAATAATCCAATCTTCTTAAATCTAGCATATATGCACTTAAATCAATACTTTTTAACATAAAGCTTTAACTATCAAAAATCCATCAACATAAAAATATATTTTTCATGAAATATTCCAGAAATATATATACAAATATTTATACATCATGTTCATCTTTTTATATAAAAAGTTACTTTACAATCTATCAACACATATCCACCTTTTTGATGCTAGCTTTTATAGATCCAACACTTTATCAATAAAATCTATATTTTTCTAAATATTTCCAGAAATATTACTCTCATAATATGTATGAATATAGCCATCTTTCAAAGGAAAAAAAATCACATCAAAGACTATTAAACTTATATCCACACTTTTGGGTCTTAAACTAATTGAATCCTTGGATCTTTCTTCATGGATTCAACATGCATGAGCATGGAAAGAAAGATCCTATCAACTTTGCCCTCATCAAGTGTATATTCAAAAGAAAACATGAAGAAAACACAATCTTTTGATAAAACCTTTTTAATATAAACAAGAACAAGATTAATCTAATAAAGAGATGAAGATATATACCCTTGAAGATCACTTCTAGATGATGAAAAATGGCAGATTTTCGTGGCCTATATCTCCAAGAATACCCTTATTCAACACTTGAAACAACCCTTAAACTATTCTTGAATCAACCCTTTGTTTATCTAACCTACAACCCTTATTATTACCAAGTGTTTAGATGAGTTTTTAGTCTTGTTCTTCCTTCTCTAATGGCTGCCGAAATTCAAGAGGGAGAGAGGGAGAAAAGGAAGAGTTTTTGAGAGAAAATGAGTTATGTGTGTGTTGGGGGGAAGAGAGAGTTTGAGTGTTAAATTCCTTGGAAGTGTAAGAGTGTGTATTTTGAATTAAGTGTGTGTGTGTATCTAAGGGGGGGGGGGAACGACCAAAAGGAGGGGGAAAAGGGAGAGACACATTTTATTTTTTTATAAAGTTTTGTTGTATAAGTATAAGTGTAGGTATATGTTAAGTGTGGATTTAATTTGTAAGTGTTTTGTTAGTAAAAGGTAATTAATTGGTTGTTTTAGTTAGGAATATGTATATATGTGTATAAGTCATGTATATTTATGTGTGTGGATATATTTTTGTATTTTTAGTTGGTTACATAGGTCATTGGTTGTAAATTTGTATTAATTTTTAAGCTTATATGCTTACTTATTAAGTTTTCGATGCTTTTACGTACATAATACGTCCAATTATATTTTTAGTTGAAAATTTTATTTATCATGATCATATCCTCTTGATTTGGTTTTATTTTTTATTTGTTGGGCAATCCATAGGAATTTTGATTGGTATCTCAATTTGCGAGCCTTAAGTTATTATTATCGCATCGATTGATCACCTCTATAAATTTTTGTTCCGAGGTACTTTCATTAGGAAATTCTTTTACATATCATTAGCTTTAGATTACTAATTTGGGGTATTACCTACTAGCTTCAAGTATAACTAGGGCTTGCGGGAACGTAAACAACTTAACTAGCACATATATAATATTAAAAGTACAGTTATTACAACAGGCAGGGGGTATAACTTAGGAGATGCATACAAACATGCTTTCGAATCAACATACTTGTTAACAAGCACATTATCAACAAGCACATTTGGATTAAACAAACGAATATTAACACACGAATCGAAAGTAACATGTCTACCACCATTCAAACCATACAAATAAAAACAAGAATTAACATTGTTTACACCATCACAAGGCATTGCCTTGGCATCATTAACATTTGTTTTCAAAGATGACTTAAAAGATAAATTGTTTGAAACATCAGAAACAAGCTTCTTCTTACTACCCGCTTTTCTCCTTTGCCTTTTCTTCTTTTTCTCAACTTTAGTGATCTTAGGTACTAATGACTTAGCTACCCATTTAGACTCACTAATCAAGCTCTTTCCACCTGTTGGATTGGCACTAAGAAGATTAGAACGAGAGTTTTGAAGCACTTTTATCTTTTTAGACTCTTTTGAAGGTGCAGAAACTTCTTGTTTCTTAGGTTTATCGTGAGAAAACCAGCCATATCTATCCCTATATCTAGTTGCACCATTTGTAGTATCCCTAGTTAGCAAAACAGAGCTAGACCTAGACACTTTAGAGATTGAACTAGAATGAGAGTTAGATGAAGAAACATTTGAATTGATTTCCAGAAGTTTCACTTTGTTGTATTTGATTTTGGGAATGTTCTCAACTTGTTTGGTTTTAACATGCTTTTCCGGGGTAGGACACTTTGTTTTTAATTTATTGATTCTTGGTTTGGTGACAGTCTTTGGTTCAGTCTTGATGAGTTTGGAAATAACCCGTTTCTTTGAATAATATGAAGTTGGAGTTTTGAAAAACGATTTTGTAGATTTCTCTTTTGATTCAACTTTGATTTTGGTAGATTCTATCGTTTTCTCAGTTTCAGAATCAAAAACATATTCTCCCTCAATGAATTTATCAAAATCATTTTTGGTGAATGGTGAAACTGGAGAGATTTTTGAAAAATCCGGAGTCTTGTTTTCCAACTTCACACTATTGGTAATCTCAGGAATGAAATCAACTTGAACTGACACATCTTTGGTTTCACTAGAAAATTGAGTAGAAGTATCAACACTATACTAGCACAAAGCTTAGGGTGAACAACTAACTCTTTAGGAAACTCACAAGTGAAAAACCTAAAGTAGTACCATATCAAAACTAAACTATGCGCAAGTTCGTCATAATATAAATCAGATTGCACATAATCATCAGCTATTAGCAGCATTTTGACATGAACACTCAAAAGAATCAGTCAAGGTTTGGGTGGAGGAAACACAATTAGTCTGAGTGGAATGGTCTACTGAAAGACTGAAATCAGTTTGGGTAGAAACATTCACACAAACTTTCTTGATATCAACAACAACTGATTCATTCTTTGAATTCGGACTTTGAGACTGTAGATTATTAATAAGTTTTTGTTGAGATTCCACCTTTTGTTGTAAACCTTCTATTTGTTTTTCCAAAAATGTGGATGGAACATACAATTTAGTTGGTTTAGGTGGGGAAACGACAGATTCTTGGTTTTGAAAATTAGACGCAATCTCTTCTAATTCAAAAATTGATGACTTTTTCGTTTCATAAGAAGTATTGATGGCATCATAATTAACCAAAAATTTATTGTTTTGAATTTTCTCAACTTCATCAGTCTCAAATTCGTCATCCAATGGACGAATGAATTGTTGAACCATACCAAGTCTTAAAAACTTTTCATCATACAAGGGTTCGATCTTGTCTTTGGCTTTTTGCAATGGAGTGATATTCTCAAATCCCAACCCAAGAAGAAGTTCTGATTTACCAATCTTTGACTTATTGAAATAGGCAGTGAAATCCAAAAGAGGGTTTTGTTCAACTTTGTACAACTTTTCTTGATAGAAAAGTATATTCTTTTTATGTTCCTCAATTTGTCTTTCAAGATTTTCAATCTCAATGCCTTTTAAAAAACAGTTATGATTTAAATCAGAAACTTTTCTTTCAAGTTCAATTGTTTTTGGTGTAGCTTCTTGAAGCTTCTTATTCAGAATATCAACATCCATTTGTCTCGCATTTGCACGAAGCCATTCATTGGTCTTTTGAACTTCAAGATCTTGATTGGCTTTTTCAAGATCTTTTCTAAATTATGACACTTTTCCAATAACTTGGAGTTAGGAGACGCATTCATTTCACATTCTTTAACCAACATTTGTTCTTTATAGTTTTGAAATTCTTGTTTCATATCATCATACTCAAAAAGTAGTTTAGAATTTTCTTCAAGAAGTTTTGTGTACTCCCTTTTTGAAACTAAAATGCTATTTCTCAATTTCTTGTTTTTGTTGGCTAAAGAAGTGTAATGATTCGTCAAGTTTGATAAGGCAATTCTACAAGACTCTTTATCCTTAATTGATGAAAAAGTAGAGTCGAGATTTACCTCATCATCGGGATATTCCTCGTCAGTGTTGTCAGCCTCCAACACTTTGTCTTTGCTCAACCTTGCCATGAAACATACATTGGCAGGCATATCTTCATCTTCATCATCAGTCAGTAAAAGCCACTTGTCATCTTCAGCAATCAAGGCTTGACCGGCTTCAACTTGCTTTGCCAGGAGCATCTTCTGCTTGTAGTATTCATAATTCTTCTTGCGAGGCAGCTTGCAATCCACAGCAAAATGACCAGGAATTCCACAGTTGTAACACTTTTTGCCAGATGGCTTTTCTTTCTCCACGATTTGTTTCTCAGTTTCTGCTTTCTTGTCTCTTTTCTTGGAACCAGTTGTTTCACCTTGTTCAAAACTCTTGTGATGATATTGTTCCTTCTTTGGAAATGCACTTGTTGATGAAGTTTGAAGATTGTTGTTAGTTGGCCTTGCTTTGAAATATTTTTTCTTAAAATGCTTAGTCACAGCGGCAAGAGCTTGGTAGAATTCATCAGGAACACCATCTCTTGGAGCCAAGTAATCTTCTCCCTCCTCATCAGACGAAGAAACAATAGTCATTTGTCTTTTAAGTGCCTCAGAAATCTTTCGTTCAACAACTAATGCCAAAGGATCAGTAGATACAACTTCTGGCACTTTGTTGAGTGAATATTTGCTTAGAACTCGTGGCTCATTCAACTTGAAAGATTCATAAAGAGTATGAATGGTGAATTTGGTCAGATCTTGATGTTGTTTGATTTGAGTCCCATAATCTTCCCATTCGGGACCAAGTGCTTTGATAAATTTGATGTTCAGCTCAATCTCATCTTTCTTGACTTTGTTCTTTCTCAGTTCATTGATCACATTGCAAAATCTGTAGTAGACGGACTCAAGAGATTCATTTGGTGATTTCTAAAAATTGTCAAACTCAATTAAGACATTTGTCAGTCGAATTGTTGAGGTTACATCAGAACCTTCCATTTGTCTAGCAGCTTCATCCCAAATCTCCTTTGCTGTGTCATAAGAATCAACTGAGCCATATATCTCATCAGGAAGTGCTTGATATAAGCATGATCTAGCTCTGTTGTCAGCAGTAGTACGATCTCTTTGTTCAGCATTCGAAAGATCAGGAGTCAAAATAGCACCGGTAGTAGGATGACGATGCATAGCAAGTCCATTGATGATTGAGTCCTTAAGCATGTGACCATTAGTCTGACGTTCCACATAATCCATGAACCTTTTCTTCCAAAGTCCATAATTACCACGATAAAGAACTGGTGGTCTTGTATCAGTACCCAGAGACAACACTTCACGAGTAGTCATTTGAAATTGATTTGAATTGAGAATTGAATTGATTTTTGAAGAAAGTTTGAAACTATAAAACGATCTGAATTGAAATGGAATGAAACGATCTGAATTGAAATTGTTTTAAGAAAGTGAAATGAGACAATTTAGAAGAAGTGAGAATTAAACGATCTAAATGCGCAGGAATGAAATGATTTGAATTGAGACGAGCTAAATGTAGGAATGAAACGATCTAACTTGAAACGATCTAAATTGAACTTGGGGTGAAACGATTTAAAATTGAAACTATCTTGAGAAGAAGAAAAATTCTAAGTATTCTGAAATGATTTGGGCAGAGTTTTGGTATGAATTGGAATGAAATGAATTGAGCAAAACCAATCACGAAGATCAGTTACCCAAAAATATTATGATTCCCAAACACAACTCTTCACAAATTACTCAAACCAGAAAGTGTTCAAGTAAAACTTGAAACGATCTAAAAGAGATCGTTTTGGTTTCAAAGAAAACTGAAACGATCTAAAAAAGATCGTTTTGGTTTCTTTTCAGGATTTCTCAACAACTTGAGTATTTTCAAGAAATTGAATTGACCAAAACCAATCTAAAGGATCAGTTAGCCACAATCAACTCTTCACACTACAACCACACTTGTCAAAATGATCAAAATTGAATCGTTTTACAAGCCACACCACTGAAATGTATGTACCAAGGAAAGAAAAACTAAAACGATCTAAATGATATCGTTTAGCTTCACACAGTTGTCTTCAACCTCTGAGTATGAACAACTCCATTGACGATTTTTTTAAAACTTCAATATCTTTTGATTTTCTGAGAATTGGAACATGAAACCACTTGCAAACCGTTTGTTTTCACCTCAGCAACGATCCGATTAACACAATTTAGCTTATAACACAACAGAATCAAATCCCAAATTTTAGCGCCAAAAACTCAAAATCTGAACTTTTGATCCAGATCGAATTAGAACACGAAACTTGAGAGGTTTATGTTATTAACTATGAGAAATCGATCGGTGAACAAACATTTGTGATTTTATGTGATTTGAGAAGTTATTATTGAATTTTCAGTGAGAAAAAAAAACGAACAGAAACAGGATGAAAACAAAATTAAAGGTGAATGTGTGATGATTTGTGATTGAATTCAGTTATGGATCGAGATCAAAATGATGTTTAGCTCTGATACCACATGTAGCAACACGATTTTATCAATTGAATTCACATCAACAATGGCGTTTGGTTAGTGTGTGTTTTTTGAGAGAGAATTTGGATCAAGAGTGTGTTATTCAGGTGTTAAGTGTTGAGTCTTGTTCAAAAGTTATGCCAGGGTTCTTATGATTTCTAAGGAATTGAGGGCTATTTATAGTCTAAACTAACCAACTATGCTAATTATCACAATTAGCCCCTCAACCTTAAAAATCATCAACTCATGACTTAACAACAAGTAAGTCCATAATTTAAATTACAATGTATCACTATTTTTGGATTTCTAACAGTGCTTGTATCGATTACGGAAGTATATCTGAATGTGGGTCACATAAGTTCGCAAACTATTCAATGGCATATTAGGCTACTCGGGTTACATGGTGACTGTCCTTGGCCAGGGTACGTCGAAAGTGTCATAACTCAAAGGAAACTGGAAGTACCGAGTGTTTAAGAGGACAAACATACCGGTAATCGTGGTTGAATCACTGTTCATAACTAATAATAAGAGAATTATTTCTCACTTGCAGACTTATGTAAATGCTAATCTGATCTAATCTGCAAAAACTTAGAATTTCTTGTAAATAAATAAAGTAGCGTAGTCTATTTTTATTTTTATTTTGTTTCTTTTTATTTTTATTTTTATTCTTGGAATAAGTGTCAGTTTGTGTGTCAAACTAGTTCTTATTGCACGAGAGATTTGATAAGCATTAAAAGTCATAATTCTTAGTGAATTATATAAGTCTTGTTGCTTACGGTATAAATGTGTAAAAGATGGATTTTCTAATTAATACATAAGTTGTTTAATTTAGAAAATGAAATGTTTTGGAAACTGAAAAGTCAAAATATTTTTGAATGTGTTTCAATTTTTTTTTTTTCTTTTTTCACTTGTTTTTGGTTGCTAAGTATGCTTGACAAAGATTAGACTTGCCTTAGTTCTTGTAATGCTTGTTAGGTTAAGATTTTGGTTGTCTTGCATATTTATGATATTTTTATTGTTTTTGGTGCATTGATGAAGTTTGTTAAGTGTGCAGGTTACAGATAATAAACTCATTTTAAGTGTAATTGGCATCAAAATTTTTAGATTGTAATTGAAGGCAGAATTGTTTTCGCTTGTTTGTCATCCCATACAATTGCATGGTAACGGACAATAAAAGGTGTTCAAAAATTGCTTCTACAGAGATTACAAGTGATACTAGGATGATCTGCTTTAATAACCTAAGATGTAATGTGATAGGTTATAGTTTTATTATCAAGATCACAACCTAAGATGTAATGTGATAGGTAGTTGATATGATATTTTGTCATACATTATACATTAAATGTGTTTTGATGTAAGTTTGTATTTGTTTGAGTTAAACATCAATGAAGAAATGATCGATTTCATGTCAAGATAATAATGTAAGATTTATTTAATACATTATTGTGATGACAAGTTAGTACGGATGATTTACAATAACATTTTTGAGTAGATACAGGTTCTTAGTAATGAGTATCTACATGTTTATGTTTCTGGAATTTCTGGAATTTTTCCTTGTTTCAATTTATGGAAAATTCGCGAAATTTGGCTAAGGAATGAAGCTTATGTGGTTTAAAAACTGAAAATTCGAAATCACCTCGTGCTGACGTCAGCACGCCTCGCGCTGACGTCATCACGAAGCCCATGAACTGCGTGTTCGGCCCGGCCCATGTAAATTCGGATATATATATGGGTTATTACTATTCCTTAATTACCATTTACTCGAAATTAACCCTAAGTAAATCACACGAACTTCGTCTCCCTCGTGTTTTTCATCCAAATTTGTTGGTATAATTCCAATCTAGGATGATTGATTGATGTTTTGACCATAAAAATTAACGATTCCAAGTCGTTATAATGCCCAAATTTTGATTTCTCTTCGCGTGAACAGTAACTAGGACGAACCACAAATTAGATCTTTGATTTTTGATGATTTGGACTTAAATTGGACTTAAAATTAGATTAATTAATGTTTAAACATGTTAAATCTAACAAAACTTTAGGTTAACAAGTGTTAAATCAAGATTAATCAATGAGATTTGTGTTTCGGTCACTATTCACACGAAGAACACGAACCAACTTCGTGTTCATCGAATTCGTTTCGATTTTGTTTTCTGGGCATACACGAACCATAAACAAGTCCACGATAATGTTTTTGATCGATTTTAACATCATATAAAGATGTTTTTGATCTTCGTGTTTCTGGGTTCATATTAGCTCGTGCTGACGTCACGACGAGGGAAAACCTCCTCGTGATGACGTCATCACGAAGCAGAAAGCCAAAACCCTATATTGTATTTTCGTTTATTCTAACTTTGTTTTTCTTGTCGTTTTTGTCTATTTTTGTGCAGGTATGGCAGGACAAGGTAATAATGCTCGTGTGTTCGTCAAGGAGCACAATGCTGCACTCGATCTCAGCATTACGCAAACAGGGTGCACTGGAGAGTTTCACGGTGTCCTACAGTTTCTTGCACGTTCTCATGTTCATTTTGCTGTGACAGAGAACCCTCCGTTAGTGATAAGTCTCATTAGAGAGTTTTGGAACTCAGCCCGCTCAGTGCAGATGGGTGCTCATACATACATTCGCACTACTGTTGGAGGACGTTCATTCTCTTTTTCTGCTGGAGACTTACGGACTATTTTACACTTAGGTGATGTCGCGATAGAGCAAGGTCCGACTGAGTTTTCTGAGGATTTCTGCGACGGTGCTCTACGTCGTATGGGGTATACTGGAGCTATTTCTCACCCATGCTTCAGGAATCATCTTCGTGGCAAATGGAAGCTTCTTGCTTACTATTTGTTGAGGGCCATTAGTCATCGGAGTACAGGCTATGACCAGATGAATATCCAGAACGCTTCTCAGATGGTTGCCTTGGTGCTGAACAAGCCATATAGCTTCTCTCATTACATTTTTGATAATTTGGAGAAGCAGTTGAGGTCATTTGGTACAGACAAGAAATTCTTTCTGTTTCCAAGATTTGTGATGATCATAATTCGTCACTTTGCAGCTGATTTGCCATTTGATGGTCCTACATTCAATTTAGGTCGTCTTACTTATAAGGCATTTGCAGAAAGTTTGAAGCACGTGTCGGGAAGAAATGTTCCGATTGAGGTTGATAATCCACCTCTATTCGGACATTTGATTAATCCTAACTATGTTGCACCTCGACAAGGTTGGGAGGATGAAGAACCCGTTGTTGCTGCTGGTGGTGGTGATGATCAGGCTCAGGATGCTCCTCAAGAAGAACGAGCTGATCAGTTTGAGGGACTCAATGATGTTCCTCTGTATGCTGGTGATCTAGAGCATGATTCTGATATGGATGCTCTCATGGAGGATATAGATGATCCTACCAATCTTGTACCACAATCTACTAGGGTTTCTACTTCTACCTCTGCTCCAGTTGATGTTGATGTTGGTCCTTCTGAAGTCCCGGTTAATGTTGTTGAGGACTCAGAAGATGAAGAAGAGGAAGAAAGACTGCCAAAGAGAAGAAGAAGACATGCAAGATCTCAAGCTGAGGTTGATAGAGAGTTTGCTGCATATAGTGAAGCCATGGAGAGGTCTCATGCACCTACTGTTGGTGATACTCCATCGGTTGCTGCTTTAAGAGCTTCAGTTTCTGATGTTCCTGCTTCTGTGTCTACTACTTCTGCTGCTGGTGTTACTGTTGGGGAGAGAAGGTCGAGACCAAAGTTTATCATTAGAGGAATTGGTTCTCGTGCACAAGTTGTCACTGAAGCTACAACTGTTGCAATTCCTGCTGCTCCGGAGTCTACAGTTCCGACACTTGTTGCTCCTAGGCCTTCGTCTGCTCCCATTCAGGCGACAGTTCCTGTTTCTACTGTCATGGGACGTCTGTTGGATCCTCTGCAAAGACCACAGATGCCTCCTACAGGAACTTCTAGTGCTCATATGCCTTCGTTTGAAGCTGCGATGCCCCCTCAGGTCTCTACATCTGATGTTGCTTCTACTTCACGTCCACCTGTACCGGTTCAAGTGCAGCTGAGTCGTTTATTTTCTGAGAAAAAGATGTTGGAGATGAGGGTTACAACTTTGAAGAATCAGCTAAAGCTCCAGGCTGCTAAGCATCAGGAAGAGATGGACATGATGACAACACTTGTTCATTCTCTTGGATCTAGACTTGACCAATTCTTGGCTCAAGGGGGAGATAATGATGGTTGTAGAGATGAAGAGCTTGCAAAGAAGACTAGAGATGGTGATCATGAAGATCAAGATCCAGCTCAAGGTCAAGATCAAACACAACCAAGTGAGCCAGAGAATCAGGGTCAAGGTCAAGATGCTGATGATGCTGCTATGGATACAGAGACTGTTGATGTTCAGGGGGAGTCATCAAGACAAAGAGAGTCAGAGATTGCTGGTACAACTGGTGCTAGTACTTCTGGGACTCAAGATAAAGGCAAAGCTGTGATGACCGCTCCAGATGCAAATCCTTATGATCCAGATAATAATGATGATGGGGAAGATTCCAATTCAGGTACCTCCGATTCTAATTCTGATAGAATAGAAAGGGAGATAGTGAATGATCCTCATAGTCATAAAGAAAAAGAAAATCTTAGCAAAGGGAAATCTACTCAGGATAGTGAGTCAACTAAGACTGATTCTACTACCAATGCCTCTACAGAGTCAGATTTGCACCCTTTAATTATGCATAGACTAGAAATGAGATTGGGATATGATCCACAAGCTCATATGAGAGCTAGAGTTGAGATTATGGATTATGATGATTATTATGATCCAGGATCACTTAGGGATCAAATGAAAGAACAGTCAGGGTTAACTCATACATCTTCAGAGTCAGAGTCAGATTCGGATTATGAACCTTAGTGCTATTGATTTTGTATTTTTGATGTGTATACATTAGATTACTTGAGTTATAATAACAGTTTAGAGTGTTAATCAAAGTGTTATTCAGCTTAGAATAGTTATCAAAGAATTATTATGTTCGGGTTAACATATTGACAGTGTAATTTTAAAATACTCGAGTAATGAAAAATAATGATTATAAGATAAATATGAATTTATGTGTTACATTATATTTATGATATAATATTATTGTTGAAAGTTAAAATAGATAAAGATTATAAGATAAATATTAATGTAATTGTTACATTATATTTAAAATATAGTATTATTTATTTTAATTTCTTTTAATGTATTTATACTATTTTATTATGTCTTGACTTGTGATTTATGTTCTTTATCTTTGTATATGTAAATCGTTTGAATGGCAGATAAGCTTCAAAGGATAGGTGCATTGGACGATCTTGATGCTGAAGAAGATCTAGAAAGTATCGATGATGAAGATTTGGAAGAAGGAGAGTTCATTACTTCGGAAGCTGATAGACAAAGGTTGCTTGAGACACCTTATGACTTTGATCGTGTCTTTAATGAAGATGAAGTCATTCAAGTTGAACCAATAGCTGAAGTAGAACATCTCAATCTCAATCCAATCAGAGATAGTCCAGATGAACCTAAGAATGATGCAAGGTTAAGATTTGCTGTATATGCAAACATAGTCGATGAAGGACATGACAATATTTTTGATCTATACTGGAATATAGATGCTACACGAGAGGTTGACCTTGGAAGATTTAATATACCTCCGGTGCAACAAGATCATGAGTTTATTATTAATAGACTGATTCCAGGTTATAGAGGACATACTGGTTTGATGATACGGGATACGTATAAACCATCGATGTTTTGGAAATATGTCTCAAACAAGGATGCACCCAAATACTTCTCAGTGATTCAAAGTTGGTTTTATGATCACAGAATCAAATTGTTTATTATCAAGAGAAAGGAGGGTTGCCAGTACATGTCAATAAGTCGAAGACATTTCCACTCTCTCAGTGATTCAGACATGATAGATTTGGGAAGACACTGGTTCGTTAATCTTCAGAGCAATGGACTTGCAGATTTCTACTGGAATAGATTCAGAGATGAAAGAATTAAGTATTTCAGTGATAGAGGTCTGAAGCCAGAACAAAGGTTGATAAAGCCAACACCTTTGAAGAAGATTAAGAATCCAGATTGCACATTTCGGTTTGTCCAGAAGAGGATTAAATGTGTTAAGGTTCCTGCTATCAGATGGGATCAAGATATGCTGACGGAGATGACATTTTGGCAAATCGATATCAAGTCAGGCGAAGCACAGATGTTTGTTGATGATTCAAAAAAACAGATGTTGCTACGCATGTACGATCCAATGCAAGTTGTCAATTTGTCAAGAGGTGATCAGAGAAGACTTTTGGATACACCTTGCTCAGCTGTGGATTTTTGGAGAGTAGAGGAAAGGCGCTATCGCAACATTCTCGCACATTGTTTGCAAGAGAGAATTCATGCGAATAGCACAAGACTTTTGTTTAATGGATAATTTTGAAGTTCAAGTTCGAAGACTTTAAAGAGATCTAGTTGCAATCGTCAAGGGGGTGTCTGTAGATGCAGATTCGGTGTGACAATCGCAACATAGATTTGATTATTGTTTACATTTTTAGGAACTTGTTTGTAATCATTTAAATAAGAACTTGTGTTGATATTTAATGATTACGTTTGAACTTCAATATTATATTTGTTTATGTTTTGTATTGTGTTTGTGTGTTATATATTGTTTTGCAGGTACAAGAACATAGAATCAAGGTTTATAAGTGTCGTAGAACACTTAAACGGTGATTGGATGTTATGTACGAGTCAAACAAAGTCAAACAAAGAACAAAGGGTCGTCCCTCGTGCTGACGTCATCAGCATGTAGGAACAACCTCGTGCTGACGTCAGCACGAGGCAGAACGATTGTTTATTGTTCGGGCCTAATTACGCAATTAAGGCCTAAGCCCACACGAACCCAATATCAATTAGTATAAATACAAGACCTAATCTACGAAATTAGGTTAATGATTGACGAATTCTTGAGAGTTATTCACGAATTAACGAGCTAAGGTTATTTCTTCCTTCGTGTGATCTCCTACACGAACCACAAGCCTTGTGCATCTCCTTGTGTTGGTTAATTGCTTATTAATCAACGAAAGGCAATAGTAATCTAGTTATCTCAAGAGGATTCCGCACTCTTGACATAACGAATCACGTCTTATTACGATCCACGCAACAATAGAGCACCTTACACAACTGGACCTCTCATATTTCTGGACAAATCTTATTGTCTTTAGGCGCAACTGGAGACTGGCCCGTTTTTTCTAAAACTGGACCTAACATAAAATTTATAACTACATTTCACACATCACATTTCACATTGGTTTTATCAAATCCCACCTTACCATCTATAACCTTCCTTCCAGTTCTATCAGTGATTCGATGAACTCTCAAAGTTAACATCGTTACTTGCCAGTTCATATCCATTTCTTCCAGATCATCTGGATCAACTTGCTTGTAATCCTCCCTAACCAAATTAGGATCAGTCAGTTTTCCTCCAATTAACTTCTCATGAGCAGACACAAATGACACTAGTATGCCCAAATGTCCCTCAGTAGATCTTATGCTCATCGGCATTCCTGATAAACTGGAGCTTGGAGAACTACTTTTCTGATTTCTGTAATGAAAAAAAAGAGCTGATTCCGACGAAGTTAAATATATCAAGTTGTTACAAATAGGATCAGATCAAATTTTCACTTTCTCCACTGTAGAAGGTAGCAATCCCTCCGCTTGAAGATTTTCCCGAAGAAACAGTCGGCTTGCTATGATAGAGTTCCGGACGTTGAACAAAAGCATTGCTACCTGCTTCTTTTGACTTACGCTTCATATCTTGACCTCTCAACTTCAGATAATCTAATCCAAGGTCCATGTACTGAATTCGGGATTTTGCTAGATTGAAGTAACAAACCTTTCCCACTTAGCTGGAAGAGTATCCAACAATTTCTCGATCATTTCCTCAGGATCAGGCTTGTACCCAAAAAATGTCAACTCAACTAGCAGATGATCTGATGCGTAAATCACGCGAAAAACTAAGCACAGCGGAATTTAAAACAACTATTTTTGGTATTTTCTGATTTTATATGAAAACAAACAACAAACAAGACAATGAAAGTAAAAATGATAGATAAAGAATCCACCACCAAGACTCGTAAAGGCTAAGCCACCGGAACCAAGGATAAAGGAAACACTCCAACCCACCACAATGTTTGATAAAGGTTTAGCCACCACAAACACAGATAAAGGAATCGAAGATTTTGGATCTCACCACTATAATTGATAAAGGACGAACCACCACAATTATAGATAAAGGGATCACTCCAAACCACTAAGATCAAAGATTCATAAAGGTAAATGAAGATTTTTAAGAAATAGAGGCTGCTCTATTAATTTCATTCAATTCAACATAACTTAAGTTCTTACAAGGAAAATGAGCCCCTATTTATAGATAACTACCTGCCTAGGATTCATCGAATTTATAATAAAAATAATAAGGAAATAAAATAAATAAAAGGCTGGCACATGGTGGGGACAACCACTAACAAAATGGACCAACAGAAAGAGCACACATAAAGCTTCTAGAAATATTCCTTTTGCAGCCGGGCCCACAAACCGTTAGGAATAACGTTGTCACACGCCCCGCTTTTTGGTCTTTATCACAGTTGTCATCCACCTTCTCTTATTGGGTCCACCAGACACGTGACTTCAGAACCATTCTATTATTTGGAAACTGGAATATAAATCTGGAGCATTCATCTGGAGTGCTTCAGTACCACTAGAGTGCTTCAGTGGACTTTACTGGCGCGTCACGGCTTATTGTCACTGGAACTCCCTTCCACTGGAGAAGTGTCATTACTGGCGACTGGACTGGTTCAGTGAAGACTTGTCTAAAATGAGCCACTGCTGGTAGAATCAACATGGCTTGTTCAGATGGCATCACCAGTTCACTTTCCTTCAGTTCATTTCTAGCCTCCAGTTAACTGGTGCCTACTAGTTCATTGAGCCTGGCCATTTCCGCATCAATCTCCTCCTCTGAAAAAGGACTTGTCCTCAAGTCCTCGAGGTACTCATCCTCCAGGTACGGCATCAGATCACCCACATTAAAAGTACTCGAAACTTCCATATCTCCAGGTAAGCGTTTTCACCAAATTTCTCCAAAATTTTGAAGGGTCCTTCAGCTCTTGGCATCAACTTGTTTTTCCGCCTTGATGAAAATCTTTCTTTTCTCAGATGCACCCAAACAAGATCACCTGGAGCAAAACTGGGCTGTTTTCTGGACTTGTTTGCTCTTGCCTTGTATTCTTTATTAGTCTTTTCAATTTTAGCCTTCACGTGTTCATGATTTTTCTTAAATTCTTTCGCTCTGGCCTCAGCTTCAATACTTGCCTTAGGTTCAATCGTAAATGGGATCAGATCAATAGGAGTTAAAGGATTGACTCCATAACAAATTTCGAATGGTGATTTCTTAGTAGAATAATTAGGAGCTCTGTTGAAAGCAAATTCTGCATGAGCTAGTTTCAGATCCCAATCTTTTAAAATTTTCTTCACCAATGTTCTCAACAGCATACCAATGGTTCTGTTAGTAACTTCAGTTTGTCCATCAGTCTGAGGATGATGAGACGTAATGAACCTCAATCTGGTACCCATCAGTCTCCATATTGTCTTCTAGAAATAACTCAAAAAATTGACATCTCTATCTAAAACAATTGTTTTTGGAATCCCATGTAAACGAACAATTTCTTTGAAAAATAAGTTTGCCACTGCTGAAGCATCATTTGTAGTATTGCAAGGAACAAAATGGGCCATTTTCAAAAATCGATCAACATACACCATTATAGAATCTTTTCCCCTTTGGGTTATGGGCAGTGCAATGATGAAATCCATACTAAGATCTTCCCATGGCTGACATGGAACTAGAAGAGGAGTATACAATCCTTTGTGAAAAGTAGCCTTTGCCTGATGACAAGTTGGGCAGCGACCGACAATATTCTGAACAACCTTCAGCAAACTTGGCCAGTAAAAGTGTTCAGTCAGAATCTCTCCAGTTTTGTTAATGCAAAAATGACCAGCTAAACCTCCTCCATGTGCTTCCCTTATCAATAATCTCTAATAGAACCCCTTGGGATACACAACTTTCCATTTTTAAACAAGAAACCATCTTGAACAAGAAATGGTCCTTACTGGTTAGCTTCAGTGAGACGATCAGAAAAGTCTGGATCAGCAACATATAATTCTTTTATGAAAGAGAATCCAAGAACTCTTGCTTCCAAAATTGACAACAATGAATATCTTCTAGATAGTGCATCAGCAACAACATTAGCTACTCCAGCTTTGTGTTGAGAAACAAAAGAATAAGACTGCAAATATTCTACCCATTTTGCATGTCTAGCATTAAGCTTATGTTGACCGTTAATGTACTTCAGTGCTTCATGGTCAGAAAATAAAACAAACTGTTTTGGCTTCAGGTAGTGTGACTAGTGATTGATAGCACGAATAATTGCATAAAATAATTGCATAAAACTCTTTGTCATAGGTGCTATATTTTAGTTTGGAGCCATTAAGCTTTTCACTAAAATAAGCAACTGGACGCCCTGCCTGCACCAAAACTGCACCAACACCTTCTGGCAAAGATAGAACTGGAGCTGAACTAAGCTTCTTCTTCAGTGATTCAAATGCTAGTTGGGCTGACTTAGACCAGTCAAATATACCTCTCTTTAGACAATTAGTAATAAGAGCCACAACTGTAAAGAAATTCTTAATAAACCTTCTATAAAATGATGCCAGTCCATGAAAACTTCTTACTTCAGTGATAGTAGTAGGAACTGGCAATGATCTGATGGCTTCCACTTTAAAAGGATCCATGGAAATACCTTCTTTTGATACCACATAACCAAGAAATATTACACTTTCCACCATGAAATCACATTTTTCTAATTTGCCATACAACTGGTGTTTTCTCAGTAATTCAAACACACTTCTTAAATGATCAACATGTTCAGCTTCAGATTTTGAATATACCAAAATGTCATCAAAATAAACAACAACAAATTTTCCAATAAGTAGCCTAAGAACTTCATTCATTAACCTCATAAAAGTATTGGGAGCATTAGATAAACCAAAAGGCATTACTAACCATTCATAAAGGCCACCTTTGATTTTGAAAGCAGTCTTCCATTCATCTCCATTTCTCATTCAAATCTGGTGATAGCCACTTCTAAGATCAACTTTAGAAAATACACTGGAACCATGTAATTCATCAAGCATATCATCCAATATGGGAATGGGATATCTATACTTAATTGTTATATTATTTATGGCCCTGCTATCAACACACATTATCATTGAACCATCTTTCTTGGGAACCAGAAGAGTTGGGACTGAACAAGGACTCATACTTGCTCTCACATACCCTTTAACAACCAACTCATCCACCTGCCTTTGCAACTCCTTTGCTTTAGTTGGTGAGCATCTATAAGCAGCTTTATTTGGGAGGACTGAACCAGGAACCAGGTGAATCTGGTGTTCAATACCTCTTACTGGCGGTAAACCTTCAGGTAGGTCTTCAGGAAAGACATCAGTGAACTCTTTCAGTAGAGACTTTAGGAGACTGGGGACTCTAGTGAGCTCCTTGTCTTCAGTACGCTCAAGCACCAGTAACATCATGACTGAAGTACCTCCAGTGAGTTCTTCTTCAATTTCAGTTTGTGACATAAATAAAGACTTACTAGGCTGAACCTTCTTATTAACTTTTAATAACTCATTGGGTTTCAGAGAAGTCAAAGTGATTTTCTTACCACTTACAAATAATGAATAAGAATTCATGCGACCATTATGAAACACATAATTATCAAACAACCATGGTCTACCCAACAAAATATGACAAGCATCCATATGAATAACATCACAAACAACTTTATCTTGATAAATAGATCCAATGGAAAAAGGAATAGTAACTTGTCGATTAACTTTTACCTCAGATCCTTCACTAAGCCATTGCAACTAGTAAGGACGGGGATGCTTAACTGTAGGCAATTCTAGTTTTTCCACCATATACGTTAAAAAATTTTAAGTGTCATGCTTAACTGTCATCTACAACTTCATCAGTATGCATTACCCTTCTTACCACTAGCATCTCTCCAACATCTACACCTATGCATGTCTCTTCAGTTTTATCTTCATCATATACTGGTTCATCTTCTTCAGTGTCAACATCTGGTAAGCTTTCAATCTCTTTAGCAATGAGTGCTCGCTGGTTAGGACACTGTGCCTAGAAGTGACCAAAACCATGACACTTAAAAATTTTTTTCCCAACTGGCTCCTTGAATCCTCCAGTTTCCTTTTCTTTGCCTCTAAAGGACTGTTGACCAGTTGTACTGGGCTTCAGAACTGGTTGACTAATTGGTTGACTAGGACTGGAAGAAGTCTTAGTAAAAGGCTTGTACTGGGCCTTCTTCTTCAGTTGCTTCTCAATCTGGAGAGCCAATTTGTAAGCACCTTCATATGTCCAGATGGGCTGCAATTCTATCTTCTCAGTAATAGATGCATTCAACCCACCAACAAATCTGGCAATAGTATGTTCTTCAGCTTCTTTCACACCAGTTCGAGTCTTTAGTTGCTCGAATTCCCTGATATACTCCACAACTTCTTTTGAGCCTTGCTTCAGATTGTTCATCTGAAGATATTGATCTTGCTTGTACGAATGAGGAACAAATCTCTTCTGCATAACTTCCTTCAGTTTGGACCAGGTCTTGATCCTGCTTTTCCCTTTATAATTTCTTTCATCTTTCATATTATCATACCAGGATGAAGAATACTTTTTCAACCTAATAATGGCAACCTTAAAACTTTTTTTTATCATCATACCCTTTTATCTCCATTATTCTATCCATCACCTGAACCCATTCAAAATAATCTTCAAGATTTGAATAACCAATAAAATCTGGTGGATCTATTTTAATATCTTTAGTATCATCCTTATGTCTCCTATGCCTTCTTCTAGACTGATTAGACCCATCATCAGAATCACTAGAGGATCTATGAATACTATCAGATCTATCACTAGGATCTGGAGATTCATCATCCCTTTCACCTACAACACGTTCCCTATTGAACCTTAAACCACCATCTTCTAACAGATTAACAACCCTACCAAGTGTTTCTTGTAGATCTTCATTATGCCTATCTCTCCTAGCATTATGAGCTTCTTCTAATGTCATATTTCTTCTATAAGCCATTAATACTTAACAATCAAACTCAACAAAAACAGATCTAAACAACAGACAACCAAACAACAAAACCCACGGGCAAAAAAATTAAGAAACCTTTTTTCAAACCTGACTCTGATACCAATTTGATGCGTAAATCATGCAAAAAACTAAGCACAGCGGAATTTAAAACAACTATTTTTGGTATTTTCTGATTTTATATGAAAACAAACAACAAACAAGCCAATAAAAGTAAAAATGATAGATAAAGGTCTAGCAACCACAAACACAGATAAAGGAATCGAAGATTTTGGATCTCACCACTATAATTGATAAAGGACGAACCACCACAATTATACATAAAGGGATCACTCCAAACCACCAAGATCAAAGATCCGTAAAGGTAAATGAAGGAGCTTCTAGAAAGAGCACTAACAAAATGGTGGGGACAACCACTAACAAAATGGACCAACAGAAAGAGCACACATAAAGCTTCTAGAAATATTCCTTTTGCAGCCGGGCCCACAAACCGTTAGGAATAACGTTGTCACACGCCCCTCTTTTTGGTCTTTATCACAGTTGTCATCCACCTTCTCTTATTGGGTCCACCAGACACGTGACTTCAGAACCATACTATTATTTGGAAACTGGAATATAAATTTGGAGCATTCATCTGGAGTGCTTCAGTACCACTGGAGTGCTTCAGTGGACTTTACTGGCGCGTCACGGCTTATTGTCACTGGAACTCCCTTCCACTGGAGAAGTGTCATTACTGGCGACTGGACTGGTTCAGTGAAGACTTGTCTAAAATGAGCCACTGGACTGGTTCAGTGAAGACTTGTCTAAAATGAGCCACTGCTGGTAGAATCAACATGGCTTGTTCAGATAGCATCACCAGTTCACTTTCCTTCAGTTCATTTCTAGTCTCCAGTTCACTGTTGCCTACCACTTCATTGAGCTTGGCCATTTCCGCATCATGATCGTAACGAACCAGTGTCTCATCAAGAGCTTCTTCTTTGAAACTTTTGAAAACATAGTACTGTTTCCTCAACAAGTCTTTCCTCCTCTTCTTGAGATCTTTATCACCTTCACAATGCTCCTTGAATGCATCCCACAAGCCCTTTGCACTTTGATACTATTTGAACAAGTGGATGTATTCCCCTTGAAGAGCCATTCTGAGTGATCCTAAAGCCTTTCAGCTACGCAATCCTATTTCTGATCGACTGACATCTGCTCATTAGTAGCTGCTTTTCCACCACTCGAACCAACATCATTGTCATTTGGATCTCTTGCCACATTTGGATGAACATATCCATTTACGATACAGATCCACATTCTGACATCCATAAGCCGGCAATATGATTCGAATTTGCCCTTCCAATTGCAATATATGTCTAGGCTTATCAGCTTGGGCAGTGAATTGGCCTTTTCGGTTTCATGATCCATCAAGATCAAAGGATTCAGCAAGGCTTGATAGTTTGCGGGTAATTGTGATGTCATTTTTCACGAGTTGGTAAAATAATATGAACTGTTAAAAAAAAAAACGAGGTCGCAAATTTAGACGAGGTCATAAAAGAAAAAGAGGTCGCAATTAGATCTCGAGGTCCTAATTGAACTAGCGAGGTCGTAAAGAGCTCACAGGGTCACAAATGAAAAACGAGGTCGCAATTAAAAACTCGCGATGTCGTAATTAGCTACTCGGGTCGTAATTGAGCTGGATGAGGTAATAACGAGCTGGCGAGGTTGCAAACGATGTTGTAATCTTCGATCTTCTTGAACTCAAATCCCTAATAGCCAAAAACCTTCCGAAAGTACTACGAACACCAAAAGAGGTCACCAAAAAGGTTTTCAGTCGCAAACTCATGAAAGAATCACGTACAAACAACCCTAAACCAACGTTGTCTATCACCAACAAACTATAACCTTCTGGTATAATACCAAGAGGCTCTGATAACACTTGTAATTTCCCTGGAATTAGATCATTAATTGTTTACTCTAGTTATATTGAGGTGCGTAATCTCTCACTATAACTTGGTGATTTACAACGATCAAGAACAGGCCTTCAGATTATCAGCTGCTTCGCAGATCTTCTCTAGGCCTAGCGGAACACAAATAGACGACTTAACCTGCAAATAAACCCTAATTTCTGTTAGGGTTTGATATTTATAGAGAACAACTCGACATGGGCTGCGAGTCGGCCTCGCAAATCTTGCCCAGTCCGTCACAATTACGAAGTCGTAATCTTGACCTAGCATTGTAATTGACCCTGCAATTACGAGATCGTATTGTACTCTATGAATTGCGAGGTTGCAATTCATACTTAAGCAGATTTCATACATTTAATACTTAGACATAATCCAGTATTCTATGCATAATATGAAGTTCATTAATGACAATCACTTACAAAGACATATTACAATTTATGACCAAACAATCTAGACTGCTATTGACATAGACGTGTACTTACACGGTTCAAGCCCCTAATATTCCAAGAGGCTATGCTACCCATTAAGACCATCACTGACAGGAGTGCTTGCCCCTGGTTTTCATATCACAGGTTCCGAATTTGAAGACATAAATTCTGAAGTTTCATTAAAAACTTCAATGACCTCCCTACCATCTGAATCATTAGTAACTTTAAAGTCAATATTTTTCTACTCATCCCCTAATGGATGGCTTGTAGGAATAGAACTCGAAGACAAACTCGCTTTATTAGTATAAACATCGACCTGCTTTGTATTGTCCATCTGCCTTTTCAAGTTACCGACATCATTCAGAGGTTTTTGGATAGGTTTAGGCTTATACAAAATAGTAGGTTTTTGTTTGTTAGTGTGCAGTACTGGTTTCTTAGTTTTCGTCCCTTTCCCTTTTACTACTTGAAATCCATTCTCATCAACATGAACAACCTTTGTAACCTTCACAGTTTTTACACACCCCAATGTATCATGTACAAATGTGCAACAATGTGCAACAAGTTGCACATCTTGGCAGTTTCCACTCATATTTCACCTGGATCGTTTCCTTAACATGTCCATCACTAGTATCCTTAGGAATAGCAAACCTCAATTAATGCTCGTGCATAGTTGTTCCTTCCCCATGATTCAATGCACATATTACTAGTATACGCATCTAACATCATAGGTTTCCCAAGCGTGGTTGCAAGCATGCTCAATCCATCTTCTGCATAAGCAATTAATGGTGAATTATGTAGTTTTACCCAAACGGGGACAACCTTCACATCCTCTTTTGTCGATGTTAGGAGGGGATTCCATATATCAAGTAGTATTAACCATTACATTATGTAGTTTTACCCAAACGGGGACAACCTTCACATCCTCTTTTGTCAATGTTAGGTGGGGATTCCATACATCAAGTAGTATTAACCATTGTCCCTTCCCAATAAGGGTATGTTTGGTTGTGTAAGTAACACGATTTCAGCACCGAATTCACAGATTCAATGGTGGATTGGATGTGTGTGTGTTCTTGGTGTTTTAGTGTGTGTTTTAGAGAGAGAGAGAGAGTGGAATGATTGGAATTAAGTGTGTGTGAAAAATGGTTACATCAATGAATGAAATGTTGTTCAAGGCTTAATAATCTCTAAGGTATGAGGGTATTTATAGTCTATCTTTATACATATGCAACTTATCACATCTAGTCCCTCAACCTTAGTGATTATTAATCTATGAATTAACAAGTAAGTCCACTAACTTAAATTACAATTTATCACTATTTTTGGATTTATAACATTCTCCCCCTTAGTGATATATTGTAGTGAATGAAGTACGTGTTATCTTGTCTTGTAGGAATGTATTTGATGAGCCCGGAGGTAAAGACAATGAGTATGTTGAAACAATTCTTGGTCTTGGACTTCTTGAAGTTAAATCATGAGGCGATTCTCAATGTTCTTTTTGAACAGAGAATAAAGAGTGTGTGTGTGTGTCTTGAATCTTTGAAGATTGTTGAATCATGAATCAGAGTTGTCTTTTGAAATGCGGAAGGTATAAACTTGACTTTGATTCTTCAATCTTTGATTCTTGAGCGAACTTCAACTTTTGACATGAAGTATCATGAACTTGTACTATCCCCCTTGATGTATGCATTGGAGCTTCTTGAACAAGTGTTATTGTATGACTTGAAGATCTTGAATGAAACATGTTGATGAAGACTCTTTTGAAGCTTTACTTCTTTGTCATGAATCTTTTAACCAATTTTTCAACTTTTTGCAGCTTTGATCTTTGTCACATTGACTTGAACACTTTGGAGAGTAAATATTTGAATGAAGTTTGGATAAGTCTCTTATGAAGTAATCATGCTCCCCCTAATCATGCTCCCCTTCAATACATACCATATTGGAGCATCTTTAAACATTTGTTCCATCTTGAGAGAATATCCTTTCATCTTCAGTCTCAATCTTATCTTTGGAATCAATTTAGATTTCCTCTTTGTCAAAATCAAGAACTCAATCAACTAAAATCTAGTGAAAATTTGAGCTCAATTGACTGAAATGTTTTGAAAATTTTTGACAAGTTAATCTAAACAATCCATAGCTCGATTATCATGAGAACATATTTCGTTGGCAAAAATTTGGAGGAAACTTGAAAAGACCTGAAGTACAAAATTTCCAAATTTCAATTTTATTCTTTCACTTCAGTTTCAAACACAAACTTTTCTCCATCAATTATTCTTAATTCTTCCCCAATCAATCATAATCTTTTTCTCCCCCTCATAATGACAAAGTTGGGAACCAATGTCATTATGCAAACATTGATTGATAAAATGCTAAAAGAAATAACACAATCCGAAACTAGATGTATTGCACATGGAGAAATGTCGACCATCAAAACAGCAACCCAAACCATTAGCCCACCCTAAAGAATCCTAAAGGTGACTAAAATGTAAGGTTGAAGTTGTTGGTACAAACGTTATATAGTATGGTGTTGGTGTTTTTTGTGTTTGTGAGATGAGAAATGAAACCGGATAAGAATGATCCGTTAACATGTTCAAAAATCAAAAGGATTAATGAAATGACCGATAGAAATGTATAACATTTTTCGGATTTCCTATGTATCATTGAGACATGCACAAAGCAATGTTCTAACATAGTTCAGTCTGCGGCTTTTCAACCACGAGATTGCTTCAAAGAATATAAATCATGGTTAGTACAGCCGAAGCATTCGATAACCACAATCTATTATCCTTAAAGACTTTTAGGTAAAATCCGAGGTCACTGTTAGACTTCTCGTTCACTCAATAAGCACATAAATATAATTATGAGACCTACGTTCAACGTTGGAAAAGATGTTAGCATTGGTAGGATTTCCATTTGATCATCGTGGAATATCAAAAGATATCACTACAAATATTCCGGCTATATCACAAAGATAAGCAATAATATCACAAAGATATGACTCAAATGTGTCCTAAGGAAATGAATAAGAATAAAATTAATGATCAATCAAGATAGCTCTAGACACAACGTGATCAAATGAAGTCGGGGACTGGAGCAGAATGTCGCCCTTATTCAATATCAACTTCTTCCGAGTGAAGAGTCAATAGAAATGTGAAAATCTCCGTGAGAATTGAAACAAGTATTTGTTAAGAAACACTTGAGTGGTTAGGTAAAGATGTGCATCGTTTCACTGGGTCCATGAAGTCTTTATCAAGATATCAACAAATGACATCCTATAGAAACGTGTTTAACCCGGCGATTTGAGAATTTAGGGAAGGGTATCATTTCTTTTAACCCTTTTCTCACAACATATCACCTTAACCTCTCATTTTTCGACTTTACTCCCTCCATCCTATTTGCACGAAACCATCATCACTCAAAATACCCTTACAATCTAATGAAAGAATTGAATACTCCAGAGGTAGAACTCATCGGCGATGATGAAGTTCATGGAGTGAACGAATCGCTCATTTGCAAACTAATCACCGAACTTCAATTGAAAGAAAATCATTTGAAAATCATCAAACGTGTGTATAAAAAGATTTAAAAACACATTTGAGTTTTTGAATGTTTTGAAATCACAAACTCCCCCTTAATCTACGCAAGAATAGATCAAAATGTTTTCCATAGAAAGGTAGAGCAAAAATTGGTTTTTGTGAAATCAAAATGAGTAAAATCTTTGTTGTGATATTTACAGAAAAAAAAAATTTGAGAGTCTAATGTGAACAAGAATTTTCATTTAAGAATCACAAAGTTTTGCTTCAACAACAATGTTAATAATAAGAATGCTAAGGAGTACACAAAGGCGTTTGATCCTTCGCATCTTATATCGACAAGTTGGATGCAATAAAACATTTAAGCAAATTTGATTTGGAATCAATCAACTGCTATGACACATACATCTTGATATAAGATCACTTGGAAGTACACAAATGCATTCGATTCCTTGTTTTCTTATATCAATCTATATGTATAACAACAGAATCTTAAAATGTATAAACATTTCAACATAAATAAAACATTTAAGAGCGGGTTACATACAAAGTATATGTAAGCCTCTTTGAGATAAATAAAACTATGAAGCCCGGGTTACATACATAGTATATGTAAACCACATTGAAAAAGAAATAAAGAAAATCTATTTGTTATTTTCAAATTTTATATTTTTTATTATTTTTTTTTAAATTTTGTATTTTGTTTTTCTAGAATGTATCAAGAGCAAAATAATTTAAGGTTCAAGATTTAGCATGCCAAGCTTGGAGGTAAGAAAGTTAAACCTCTTTTCATCCAATGGTTTGGTGAACAAATCTGCAAGTTGATAATTAGTTCCCAAAAAGTAGAGCTCGATGTCACCTTTCTCAATATGATCTTTGAGAAAATGATATCTCACATCAATATGATCATAATAGATAGGGATATGATCATATTTCAGACCATAATCAGTTAGTTGTGTCTTCATCCATAAAACTTGAGCACAACAACCAGCCGTAGCCACATATTCAGCTTCAGTTGTTGATAGAGACACACAATTCTGTTTCTTGGAAGACCAACTAACAATTTTATCACCTAAAAATTGTAAAGTACCGGAAGTGCTCTTGCGATCAAGCTTACAACCTGCATGATCTGCATCTGAATAAGCAGTTAGATTGAATCCAGTATCCCTTGGATACCAGAGACCTAAATTGGGTGTACCCTTTAGATAACGAAAGATTCGTTTCACAGCTTGAAAATGTAAATCCATTGGAGCAGTGTTAGAAATCCAAAAATAGTGATACATTGTAATTTAAGTTATGGACTTACTTGTTGTTAAGTCATGAGTTGATGATTTCTAAGGTTGAGGGGCTAATTGTGATAATTAGCATAGTTGGTTAGTTTAGACTATAAATAGCCCTCAATTCCTTAGAAATCATAAACTTTGGCATAACCTTGACATAACTTTGACACACCTTTTTCATACCATTACACCTGAATAACACACACTTGATCCCAATTCTCTCTCAACACACACACAAACACCAAGAACACACACTCACACTAAACCGCTATTGTTGATGTGAATTCGAGTGATAAAATCGTGTTGTTACATGTGGTATCAGAGCAAACATCGTTTTGATCTTGATCCATAACTGAATTCAATCACAATTCATCAAACAATCACCTTTTAGTTCTGTTTTTAATCCTGTTTTTGTTCGTTTTTTTTTAATCACTGAAAATTCAAAAATAACCTCTCAAATCACATAAAATCACAAATGTTTGTTCACCGTTCGATTCCTCATAGTTAATTACATAATCCTCTCAAGTTTCGTGTTCTAATTCGATCTGGATCAAAAGTTCAGATTTTGAGTTTTTGGCGCTAAAATTTGGGATTTGATTCTGTTGTGTTATAAGCTGAAATGTGTTAATCGGATCGTTGCTAAGGTGAAAACAAACTGTTTGCAAGTGGTTTCATGTTCCAATTCTCAGAAAATCAAAAGATATTGAAGTTTTAAAAATCATCAATGGAGTTGTTCATGTTCAGAGGTTGAAGACGACATTGTGAAGCTAAAACGATCTTATTTAGATCGTTTCAGTTTTTCTTTCCTTGATACTTACATTTCAGTGTTGTGGCTTGCAAAACGATTCAAATTAGATCGTTTTGACAAGTGTGGTTGTGGTGTGAAGAGTTGATTGTGGCTAACTGATCCTTTGGATTGGTTTTGGTCAATTCAATTTCTTGAAAATAATCAAGTTTTGGTTAAATTCTGTGAAGAAATCTAAAACGATCTCTTTTAGATCGTTTCAGACTTTGAAAAACCAAAACGATCTCTTTTAGATCGTTTCAGTTTTGGTGAATCCAAAACGATCTCTTTTAGATCGTTTCATCTTTCACTCAAACAATTCCTGGTTTGATTTCTTCTTGGGTAACTGATCTTCGTGTTTGGTTTTGCTCAATTCATTCCATTAAATTTCATACCAAAACTCTGTCCAAATTCATTCAGAATACTTAGAATTTCTCATCCAAAATTCAATTTAGATCGTTTCATTTCCAATCAAGATTTAGATCATTTCATTTCCAATCAAAATTTAGATCGTTTCAATTCCTTTATCAATTTAGATCGTTTTTTCTATCTTTCCAACTTTAGATCGTTTCATTCTATCTCATTCTAGATCGTTTCTACTTTTTTCAAAAATCAATTCAATTCTCAAATCAATTTCTAATGGCTACTCGTGAAGCGTTGGCTCTGGGTACTGATGACCTCCAGTTCTTTATCGTGGTAACTATGGACTTTGGAAGAAAAGGTTCATGGATTATGTGGAACGTCAGGCTAATGGTCACATGCTTAAGGATTCAATCATGAATCGACTTGCTATGCATCGTCATCCTACTACCGGTGCTATTTTGACTCCTGATCTTTTGAATGCCGAACAAAGAGATCGTACTGCTGCTGACAACAGAGCTAGGTCATGTTTGTATCAAGCACTTCCTGATGAGATCTATGGCTCAGTTGATTCATATGACACAACAAAGGAGATTTGGGATGAAGTTGCTAGACAAATGGAAGGTGCTGATGTAACCTCAACAATCCGACTGACAAATGTCTTAACTGAGTTTGACAATTTTCAGAAATCACCAAATGAATCTCTCGAGTCCGTATACTACAGATTTTGCAATGTGATCAATGAACTGAGAAAGAACAAGGTCAAGAAATCTGAAATTGAGCTGAACATCAAATTTATCAAAGCACTTGGTCCCGAGTAGGAAGATTATGGAACTCAAATCAAGCAACATCAAGATCTGACCAAATTCACCATTCATACTCTTTATGAATCTTTCAAGTTGAATGAGCATCAAGTTCTAAGCAAATATTCATTCAACAAAGTGCCAGAAGTTGTATCTACTGATCCTTTGGCATTGGTTGTTGAAAGAAAGGTTTCTGAGGCTCTTAAAAGACAAATGACTGTTGTTTCTTCGTCTGATGAGGAGGGAGAAGATTTCTTGGCTCCAAGAGATGGTGTTCCTGATGAATTCTACCAAGCTCTTGCTGCTGTGACTAAGCATTTCAAGAAAAAGTATTTCAAAGCGAGGCCAACTAATAACAATCTTCGTACTTCATCAACAAGTGCATTTCCAAAGAAGGAACAATATCATCATAAGAGTTTTGAACAAGGTGAAACAAGTGGTTCCAAGAACGGAGATAAGAAAGCAGAAACTGAGAAACAAATCATGGAAAAAGGAAAAACATCTGACAAAAAGTGTTACAACTGTGGAGTTCCTGGTCATTTTGCTGTGGATTGCAAGCTGCCTCGCAAAAAGAATTATGAATACTACAAGTAGAAGATGCTCTTGGCAAAGCAAGTTGAAGCCGGTCAAGCCTTGATTGCTGAAGATGACAAGTGGCTTTTGCTGTCTGATGATAAAGATGAAGATCTGTCTGCAAATGTATGTTTCATGGCAAAGTTGAGCAAAGACAAAGTGGTGGAGGCTGACAGCATTAACGAGGAATATCAAGATGATGAGGTAAATCTCGACTCTACTTTTTCATCTATTAAGGATAAAGAGTCTTGTAGAATTGCCTTATCAAACTTGACGAATCATTACACTTCTTTAGCCAACAAAAACAAGAAATTGAAAAATAGCATTTTATTTTCAAAAAGGGAGTACACCAAACTTCTTGAAGAAAATTCTAAACTACTTTTTGAGTATGATGCTATGAAACAAGAATTTCAAAACTATAAAGAACAAATGTTGGTTAAAGAATGTGAGATGAATGCGTCTCCTGATTTTAAGTTATTGGAAAAGTGCCAAAATTTAGAAAAGACCATTCTTGATCTTGAAAAAGCCAATCAAGATCTTGAAGTTCAAAAGACCAATGAATGGCTTTGGGCAAATGCAAGACAAATGGATGTTGATATTCTAAATAAGAAGCTTCAAGAAGCTACACCAAAAACAATTGAACTCGAAAGAAAAGTTTCTGATTTAAATCATAATTGTTTTTTAAAAGGCATTGAGATTGAAAACCTTGAAAGACAAATTGAGGAACATAAAAAGAATATACTTTTCTATCAAGAAAAGTTGTACAAAGTTGAACAAAATCCTCTTTTGGATTTCACTGCCTATTTCAATAAATCAAAGATTGATAGATCGGAACTTCTTCTTGGGTTGGGTTTTGAGAATATCACTCCATTGCAAAAAGCAAAAGAAGAAATTATACCTTTGTATGATGAGAAATTTTTGAGACTTGGTATGGTACAACAATTCATTCGTCCTTTGGATGAAGAATTTGAGACTGATGAAGTTGAGAAGATTCAAAAGAATAAATTTTTGGTTAATTATGATGCTATCAATACTTCCTATGAAACGAAAAATTCAACAATTTTTGAATTAGAAGAGATTGCGTCGAATTTTCAAAACCAAGAATTTGTCATTTCTCCACCAAAACCAACTAAATTGTATATTCCATCCACATTTTTGGAAAAACAAATAGAAGGTTTACAACAAACAGTGGAATCTCAACAAAAACTCATTCATAATCTACAATCTCAAAGTCCAAATTCGAAGAATGAATCAGTTGTTGTTGATATCAAGAAAGTTTGTGTGAATGTTTCTACCCAAACTGATTTCAGTCTCTTAGTAGACCATTTCACTCAGACTACTTGTGATTCATCTACAAATTCATCCACCCAGACCGTGACTGATCGTTTTACATGTACTTGTCAAACTACTGCTAATTCTTTAGCTGCAAATTATGTGCAATCTGATTTATCTGATGAAGATCTTGCGCATAACTTAGTTTTGATATAGTACTTTTATAGATTTTTCACATGCGAAAATCTTGATGAGCTAGTTGTTCACCCTAAGCTTTGTGCTAGTATAGGTGTTGATACTTCTACTCAATTTTCTTGTGAAACCAAGGATGTTTCAGTCCAAGTCGACCTTATTCCTGAGACTACCCGTGGTATGATGTTGGATAACAAGATTCCTGATATTTCAACATTTTCGAATGAATTCACCAAAGATGATTTTGATAAATTCATGGAGGGAGAATATGTTTTTGACTCAGAAACTGAGAAAAAGATTGAATCTATCAAAATCATAAATTTTCAAAAAGAAATAAAAGGAGAATCTCAAAAACTTAAATCAGTGTCCAAAGCTCCAACATCATATTACTTTCAAGAACGAGTTAAACCCAAACTCGTCAAGACTGAACAAAAGAGTCCTAACCCTCCAAAACCTGACAAACATGTTAAAAAGAAACAAGCTGAGACCTCACCAAAACCAAGGTATCACAAAGTGAAACTTCCAAATGACAATCCAAATGCTTCCTTGTCTAACTCTCAATCTAGTTCAATTTCTAAAGTACCTAAGTCTAGCTCCGTTTTGCTAACTAGGGATACTTCAAATGGTGTAACTAGATATAGGGATAGATATGGATGGTTTTCAATTGCAAAACCTAAGAAGCAAGAAGTTTCCTCAACCCCAAAAGAGACAAAAAAGATGAATAAGTTTAAAACCCCTCTTTCTAATCTTCTTAGTGTCAATTCAACAGGTGAAAAGACCAAATGGGTTCCTAAGTCATTAGAACCTAAGATCAATTTTAAGCAATTGTCTGTTGAGGAAAAGAAGAAGAGGAGGAGGAGAAAGAGTGTTGGTAACAGAAAGAATAGAGTTTCTGTTGATTTAAACAATTCATCTTTAGTGAATAATATTAATAAATCCAAGGCTATGCCTTGTGGGGCTGTAAACAATGATAATGGTTGTGCTTGTTTGAATGCTGTTAAACATGTTACTTTTAATTCAAATGTGAATGTGCGTACTTTTTATACGAATGTGCTTATTGATGGTGTGCTTGTTAATGCTCATATTGATTCTAAAGCATGTTTGTATGCATATCCTAAGTTATACTCCCTGCATGTATTAACTAACCACAAAGGACCCGTCTTTAAGTGGGTACCTAAAGTCGGTTAAAATTTTTGATTGCAGGAAATAACCATCTGTGTATGGATACTCAATTCCGGGTGTTCAAAACACATGACTGGCAATAAATCATTGCTCAAGAACTTTGTTGAAAGGTTCATGGGAACTGTTCGTTTCGGAAACAACAATTTCGCTCCAATTCTAGGTTATGGAGATATTGAAAGAAACGGAATTGTCATTAAGAAAGTCCATTATGTTGAAGGTCTGAGTCATAACTTGTTCAGTGTTGGACAGTTCTGTGACAACAACCTTCAAGTTCTTTTTCGACAATCTCTGTGCAAAGTCCAAACTCTAGATGGAATTGATATCCTATGCGGAGATCGTGAAGATAATCTTTTCACAATTAATCTTGATGATAACCAACCAACTGATAATATCTGTCTTGTTTCAAAAGCTACTTCGAAAAATTCTTGGTTGTGGCATAGAAGGCTTTCTCACTTGAGTTATCAAACCATCAATGCTTTAGTCAACAAGCAACTTGTTGAAGGCTTGCCTGACTACAAGTATGAGAGTGAGCATGTCTGTCCTTCTTGTGCAGTTGGGAAGATCAAAAGAACTTCTCATAAACCAAAGAAAATTCCACACACTTTGGCACCTCTTCATTTGCTTCACATGGATCTTTGTGGGCCTATGAAAGTACAAAGCTGAAACGGGAAGAGATATATTCTGGTTATCGTTGATGATTATTCAAGATAAACTTGGGTCAAGTTTCTTGCTTCAAAAGATGAAACAACTGAACTTTTGATCGATTTCATCACTTCCACTCAAGTGAATCTTCAACTTCCAGTCCGTTATATCCGTTCGGATAATGATACTGAGTTCAAAAATGCCATCTTCGATGAATTTTGCAAATCAAAAGGCATTACTCACCAATTCTCTGCTGCTCGTACCCCGCAACAAAATGGTGTCGTTGAAAGGAGAAACCGTACGCTGGTGGAAGCAGCAAAGACAATGCTTGCTTATTCCAAGTTACCATCAAATATGTGGGCTGAAGCTGTTGACACTGCCTGTCACACTCAAAATCGGTCCATCATCAATTAGCGTCATGAGAAGACTCCTTATGAGGTTATTAACAAACGCAAACCCAACATCAATTACTTCCATATTTTTGGGTGTTTCTGTTATTCCTTGAATGATCGGGAAAATGTTGGAAAGTTTGAAAGGAAAGGTGATGAAGGTTACTTTGTTGGTTACTCAAAGACATCGATTGCATATCGCATCTTTAATTGTCGAACAAACACGATTCAAGAAACCATGAATGTTTGGTTTGACGAGATGTTTGGCATGATATTTGAACAAGAAAGTTTGCTACCAACAATCAGTGATCCAAGTACTTCAAGTGCTTCCTCAAGGACATCTACCTTAGCTTCAAAGTTCAAGAAATATCCAACTCCAACAAGTGAAGAGCTAGATATTCTTTTCGAAGAATTCTACAATTCAAAACCGATTCAAGAAAAGGAACCTCAAGTCATTAATGAACCAATTCCGAACAATGATCCTATTCAAACAAATGAACCAGTTCCTGACAACAATCGTGAATCATCTTCAAATTCTGCAGAGCAAGAAGAATCATCTCCAAGTGATATTTATTCTCAAAAGAATGTTCAAGAACAACCTTCTCAAATCACCCAAACAACAAATCCATCAAATACTCCAAATGTGTATGTACCACATGATTTTGATCATCCAAATTTTGAGAAAAGAGTTCTTCCGAGCTATGATTCCATTTCTCAATAGAACTCTGGATTTAATGATGATAATGTTGACATTCATCAACAAGATCCTCTTCCTCATGACAACAAGTGGTCGTGAATGCGCAAAGATCATCCTACAGAACAGATCATCGGAGATCCACAAGCTGGTGTTTCTACCCGTACTACAGTCAATGAGTGTCTTGTTGCACTTTCACTAAGTAACATCGAACCCAAAATAGTCTCTGAAGCTTTTTGTGATCCAGAGTGGGTTAAAGCAATGCAAGATGAATTACCTCAGTTTGAGAGACTGAAGGTATGGAGATTGGTTCCAAATCCAAGGAAAGAAGAACCAATTCGCACCAAGTGGATTTTCAAGAACAAGAAGGATGAAAATGGAGTTGTAGTAAGGAACAAAGCTAGATTGGTTGCAAAGGGTTACTGCCAACAACCTGGTGTGGATTTCGACGAAACTTTCGCTCCTGTTGCAAGAATGGAGGCCATTCGTATATTCTTAGCTTATGCCGCATTCAGAAACTTCACAGTGTTTCAAATGGATGTGAAGACAGCGTTCTTGAATGGAGAACTCAAAGAAGAAGTTTACTTGGAGCAACCTGAAGGTTTTGTTGATCCTAAGAAGCCAAACCATGTCTACATGTTAGACAAGGCTCTCTATGGTTTGAAGCAGGCACCCCGAGCATGGTATGATTCCTGAACTACTTTCTTACTCAAAGGAGGCTTTACCAAAGGCACTATTGACCCTATCCTGTTTATTCGTAAGCAAGGTAAGCATGTTTTACTTGTCCAAATATATGTTGATGACATTATTTTTGGGTCAACCAGTCAAACTTTTTGCCGAAACTTTTCATCTCTAATGGTCAATCATTTTGAAATGAGCATGATTGGGGAAATGAATTACCTTTTGGGTTTACAAATCAAACAATTACCAACTTGTATTTTTATATCACAAGGTAAGTACATAAAGGATATGTTGAAAAAGTTTGATATGACTACATGTTCTTCAATTTCAACCCCAATGGCTGCTCGTACAAACATTAATGCTGATAAAAATGGGAAACCATTTGACCAAAAGAGGTATAGAAGCATGATTGGTTCGTTGTTGTATCTTACAGCATCTCGCCCAGATATAATGTTTGTAACATGTATGTGTGCTAGGTATCAAGCCGCTCCGACTGATTTACATTACCAAGCTGTGAAACGAATTTTTCGTTATCTGAAGGGTACACCCAATCTTGGTCTCTGGTATCCAAGGGATACTAGATTCAATTTAACTGCCTATTCAGATGCAGATCATGCAGGTTGTAAGCTTGATTGCAAGAGCACATCTGGTACTTTACAATTCTTAGGGGATAAGATTGTAAGTTGGTCATCCAAGAAGCAAAATTGTGTATCACTGTCAACAACAGAGGCTGAATATGTGGTTGCTGCTAGTTGCTGTGCTCAAGTGTTATGGATGAAGACACAGCTTACTGATTATGGTCTGAAATATGATCGTGTCCCTGTCTATTGTGATTCACAAAGTGCCATTGCAATTGCTGTCAACTCAGTCAACCACTCACGCTCAAAGCATATTGATGTGAGATATCATTTTCTCAAAGATCATGTTGAGAAAGGTGACATCGAACTCTACTTCGTGGGAACTGACTACCAACTCACTGATTTGTTCACAAAACCACTAGACAAAAAGAGGTTTAATTTCTTAATCTCTAAACTTGGTAAATTGTGAAAAATAACAAAAAGATTTTCTTTATTTTTCATAATGGCTTGCGTATATTCTGTATGCAACCCGTTCTTCATTGAACTATTTATTTCAAAATGGCTTATGCACACTCAGTATATAACCCGTGCTTATTTGTGTTATTTATTTAATAGTGGCTTGCATATACTCTGTATGCAACCCGGTTTTAAAAAGAAAAAATTATGTACGTTTCAAAGTTGGAATTAATTCATGTTGTTATACATATAAATTGATATAAGATATCGCGGAATTGAACGCCTGTGTGTACTTTCAAGTGGTCTTATATGAATGTATATGTGTAATATATTGGATTTTCATCATGATAATCTGAGTATCACAAGATGTTGATTGCAATTTTGTTGCACCTGTTTCAAAAACTCTCAATTGTTAATATGAGAAGCAAAGGATTGAACGCCTTTGTGTACTCCTGAGTTGTCTCATCTTCAACAATTGATTGAGTTCACTTTTCATAAAACCTGTTTTGATTTCACACAAATCATTTTTGCTCCACCTTTTCTATGAAAATCTTTTTGATCTATCTTTGCATAGATTAAGGGGGAGTTTGTGATTTCAAATCTCTTTCAAACTTCAAATTTTTTTAAAATTTTTTTTTCTTTTCACATTTGATGATTTTTTTCAAAATATTTTCTTCAAAGGAAGTTCGGTGTTTAGTTTGCGCATGAGCGACTAGGTTTTTCTCAAACTTCTACTCCATGAATTTCATCATCACCGATGAGTTCTAACCCCGGAGTTTTCACTTCTTTCAGTAGATAGTGAGGGTATTTTTGAGTGATGATGAATTCGTGCAGCTAAGTTGGAGGAAGTACAGTCGAAAAGTGAGAGGTTATGGTGATAATGTTCTGAGAAAAGGGTTAAAAGAATTGATACCCTTCTCTAAAATTCTCAAATCGCCGGGTAAAACAAATTTCTATAATCCAAAGGAATAGAACTGGATGGCGAACTTCCCATCTGTTCCCGTCTCAATGTGACCATTGATAGCTTTCTCTATTGAAATGTAATCCAGTTCGGGTAAAAGGACCGAGAAAAAGGAATAGGTTAGAGACAGAGGTTAGGGACGAGAGTGCCTGTTCTGGTTCTTATGAGTAGGAGAAGAGGATATTAGTAGCCCGAGTGAGAACTCCCAAGCCGAATATGTGCTCTTTAAGTAGTCTTGGTAAATATTCTTTCTCCCTTCCTATCGGATGTCATTTGTTGATATCTCGGTATTGAAGAAGCCTTCATGGACCCAATGAAGCGATGCACATCTTTACCTAACCACTCAAGTGTTTCTTAACAAATGCTTGTTTTATTTCTCACGGAGATTTTCTCATTTCTATTGACTCTTCATTTGGAAGACGTTGATATTGAAAAAGGGTGACACTCTGCTCCAGTCCCCGACTTCATTTGATCACTTTGTGTCTAGAGCTCTTGTAATTGATCATTAATTTGATCGTTATTCATTCTTTAGGACACATTTGCGTCATATCTTTGTGATACACATGCTTATCTTTGTGATATAGCCGGAACATTTGTAGTGATATCTTAATTGATATTTTACGATGATCAAATGGAAATCCTACCATTGCTAACATCATTTCCCGCTTTGAACGTAGGTCTCATAATTGCATTTGTGTAACTATTGAGTTAACAAGAAGTCTATTGTGACCTTGGATTTTTTTTTCCTAAAAGTCTTTAAGGATAGTAGAACATGGTTATCGAACGCTTTGGTGACACTGACCATGGTTTACATTCTTTGAAGCAATCTTGAGGTTGGAAAGCCAAAAGACCAAACTATGTTAGAGGTTTGCTTTGTGCATTTCTCTATGATACATAGGAAATCCGATAAATGGTATACATTTCTTTCAGTCATTTCATTAATCCTTTCGATTTTTGAATGCAAACGGATCATTCTTATCCGGTTTCTTTTCTCATCACCCCAATACAGAAAACACCAACACCATAATAAAATGCTTATACCAACAACTTCAACCTTACATTTTAGTCACCCATAGGGTTATTTGGGTTGGATTAATGGTTTGGGTTAATGAGTTGTTAGTTCATATATCTTTGTGTAAACACCATTGAGCTATGGTTCTTTTGATTTCTTTTGACATTCTATTCAATCAATGTTTGCATAATGACATTGGTTCCCAACATTGTCATTATGAGGGGGAGAAAATAGTATGATTGATTTTTGATTGGGAAGAAATTAGAATGATTTTAAGGATAAGAAGATCAAGATCAATAATGAAAGGATGCTCACTCAAGATGTTACAAAAAGTTCAAAAATGCTCCAATCAAAGACTGTGATTACTCATGAATTGAGGAGGAGCATGATTACTTTCATAAAAGAATTTCCAAAACCTTATTGAAATGTTTAATCTCAAAAGTGTTCAAGACGATGTGACAAAGATCAAAGCTTCAAAGGACAAAAGGCTGAAGATTCAAGACAAAAGAAGAAAAGCTTCAAAAAGAGTCTTCATCAAATTAAAGATCTTCAAGTCATACAACTACACTTTACCAAAAGCTACATTGCACACATCAAGGGGGAGAGTACATATTTCTGAAAATTCATTTCAAGACTTCAAAGAAAAGACTTCAAGATTTGAAGATTGATGAATTCAAGACAAGTTCATACCTTCCGCATTTCAAAAGACAACTCTGATTTTTGATTCAACAATCCTCGAAGATTTAATACACACACACTCATCATTCTCTGTTCAATAAGAACATTGAGAATCAACAAATGATTTAACTTCAAGAAGTCCAAGATCATGACTGAATCAAGTTCTCCAAAGACAATGTGAAAGCTTTGAAAACTTGTTTCAACACACCAATTGTCTTCACCACCGGGCTCATCAAATTCATTCCTACAAGACAAAACAACACGTACTTCAGACCTTACAATATATCACTAAGGGGGAGAATGTTAGAAATCCAAAAATAGTGATACATTGTAATTTAAGTTATGGACTTACTTGTTGTTAAGTCATGAGTTGATGATTTCTAAGGTTGAGGGGCTAATTGTGATAATTAGCATAGTTGGTTAGTTTAGACTATAAATAGCCCTCAATTCCTTAGAAATCATAAACTTTGGCATAACCTTGACATAACTTTGACACACAATTTTCATACCATTACACCTGAATAACACACACTTGATCCCAATTCTCTCTCAACACACACACAAACACCAAGAACACACACTCACACTAAACCGCTATTGTTGATGTGAATTCGAGTGATAAAATCGTGTTGTTACAAGCAGCTTGATACCTAGCACACATACATGTTGCAAACATTATATTTGGGCGAGATGCTGTAAGATACAACAATGAACCAATCATAATTCTATATCTCTTTTGGTCAAATGGTTTCCCATTTTTATCCGCATTTATGTTTGTTCGAGCAGCCATTGGGGTAGAAATTGAAGAACATGAAGTCATATCAAACTTTTTCAACATGTCATTTATGTATTTACCTTGTGATATAAAAATACCATTTAGTAATTGTTTGATTTGAAGTCCTAAAAAGTAGTTCATTTCCCCAATCATACTCATTTCAAAATGATTTACCATAAGAGATGAAAAGTTTCGACAAAATGTTTGACTGGTTGACCCAAAGATAATGTCATCAATATATATTTGGACAAGAAGAACATGCTTACCTTGTTTGCGAATGAACAGGGTAGGGTCAATTGTGCCTTTGGTAAAGCCACCTCTTAGCAAGAAAATAGTTAAGGAATCATACCATGCGCGGGGTGCTTGCTTAAGACCATAGAGAGCCTTATCTAACCTGTAGACATGGTTTGGCCTTTTAGAATCAACAAAACCTTCCGGTTGTTTAATGTAAACTTCTTCTTTGAGGTCACCATTCAAGAAAGCAGTCTTCACATCCATTTGAAACACAGTGAAGTTTCGGAATGCGGCATAAGCTAAGAAAATTCGAATGGCCTCCATTCTTGCAACTGGAGCAAAAGTTTCGTCTAAGTCAACACCAGGTTGTTGGCAATAACCCTTTGCTACAAGTCGAGCTTTATTCCTTACTACCACTCCATTTTCATCCTTTTTGTTTTTGAAAATCCACTTTGTTCCAATTGGTTCATCTTTTCTCGTATTTGGTACTAATCTCCATACTTTTAGTCTTTCAAACTGAGCGAGTTCTTCTTGCATTGCCTTAACCCACTCTGTATCACGAAGAGCTTCAGAGACAGTTTTGGGTTCGATGTTGCTGAGAGAAAGTGCAACAAGACACTCGTTTACTGAAGTACGAGTAGTTACTCCGGCTATTGGATCTCCAATAATTTGATCAGTAGGATGATCTTTCAGCATACGTGACCATTTGCGATCATGAAGAAAAGGATCTTGTTGTTGAATATTAACATCATCATTATTAAAACCTGAGTTTTGTTGAGAGATGGAATCATAGCTTGGTAGAACTGCTTCCTCATCGGATGGATGATCAAAATCAAGTGGCACATACACATTTGGAGTGTTCAATGGATTTGTTGTCTGAGTAAAGCGGGTAGGTTGTTCTTGAACATTCACTTGAGAAGAATTATCAGGAGAGGATGGTGAAGAAGAATCATTAGAAGAGGATGAAGAACTACTACTAGAAGATGTAGCACCTTGCTCAGAAGAACTTGATGATTCATGATTGTTGTCAGGAAATGGATCATTGTTTGGAATTGGTTCAACAATGACTTGAGGTTCTTCATCATGAATCGGTTTGGAATTATAGAATTCTTCAAAAAGAATATCTAATTCATCACTTGTTGGAGTTAGAAACTTCTTGAATTTAGATGCTAAAGTAGAAGTCCTTGTTGAAGTACTTGAAGCACTTGGATCAATACTTGTTGGTAGCAAACTTTCTTGCTCAAAAATCATGTCCGACATCTCATCAAACCAAACATTCATTGTTTCTTGAATTGTGTTTGTTCGGCGATTGTAGATTCGATAGGCAATCGATGTCTTGGAATAATCAACAAAGTAACCTTCATCACCTTTCTTCTCGAATTTTCCAAGATTCTCCCGATCATTCAAAGTATAACAAACACACCAAAATACATGAAAATAGTTGATGTTGGGTTTTCGTTTGTTAACAACCTCATAAGGAGTATTTTCGAAACGCTGATTAACGATGGATCGATTCTGAGTGTGACAAGCAGTGTCAACAACTTCAGCCAACATATTGGATGGCAACTTGGAATAAGCTAGCATTGTTCTTGCAGCTTCCACAAGTGTTCGATTTCTCCTTTCAACGACACCATTTTGTTGTGGGGTACGAGCCGCAGAGAATTGGTGAGTAATGCCTTTGGATTTACAAAATTCGTCAAACACGGCATTTTTGAACTCAGTTCCGTTATCTGAACGGATGTAACAAACTGGAAGTTGAAGATTTACTTGAGTAGAAGTGATGAAATCAATCAAAATCTGAGTTGTTTCATCTTTGGATGCAAGAAACTTGACCCAGGTATATCTTGAATAATCATCAACAATAACCAAAATGTATCTTTTCCCATTTCGGCTTTGTACTTTCATCGGCCCACAAAGATCCATGTGAAGCAAATGAAGAGGTGCTAAAGAATTTGGAGATTTCTTCACATGCTCACTTTCATACTTATAGTCCGGCAAGCCTTCAACAAGATGTTTGTTGACCAAAGTATTGATTATTTGGAAATTCAGATGAGAAAGCCTTCTATGCCATAACCAAGAATTCTTTGATGTAGCCTTAGAAATGAGACAAATATTATCGGTTGGTTGGTTATCATCAAGATTGACGGTAAAAAGATTATCATCGCGGTCACCACAAAGAATGTCAACTCCATCTAGAGTTTGAACTTTGCAAAGAGATTGTCGAAAAATAACTTGAAGATTGTTGTCACAGAATTGTCCAACACTGAACAAGTTACGACTTAACCCTTCAACATAGTGAACTTTCTTGATGACAATTCCATTGCGTTCAATGTCTCCATAACCTAAGATAGGAGCAAAATTGTTGTTTCCAAATCGAACCGTTCCCATGAATCGTTCGATAAAGTTCTTGAGCAATGCTTTATTTCCAGTCATGTGTTTTGAACACCCAGAATCGAGTATCCAAACACAGATGGTTATTTCCTCATCATCCGGGTACTCATCATCAGTGCTTTCTGCTTCAAAAACCTTGTCCTTGGCCAACCTCGCCATAAAGCAAACATTTGCAGAGAGATCTTCATCTTCATCATCGGAGAGCAATAGCCATTTGTCATCTTCAGCAAGCAATGCATGACCGGCTTCCACTTTTTTGGCTAACAACATCTTCTGCTTGTAGTACTCATAGTTCCGCTTTCGAGGTTGCTTGCAATCAATAGCGAAATGACTAGGAATTCCACAATTGTAGCACTTTTTGTCAGATGCTTTACCCTTCTCAACAACTTGTTTCTCATAGCCTTCTTTCTTTTCACCATGCTTTGTTCCACTTGATTCACCTTGTTCATAACTCTTGGAATGATAGTGTTCCTTTTTGGGAAATGCACTTGTGGAAGAAGTGCGGAGATTATTGTTTGTTGGCCTCGCTTTGTAAAACTTTTTCTTGAAATGCTTTGTTACCGCGGCAAGAGCTTGATATAGTTCATCGAAAACACCATCTCTTGGAGCCATCATTTCATCTCCTTCCTCATCAGATGAAGAAACAACTACCATTTGCTTCTTAAGAGCTTCAGAAACCTTCTTTTCAACAATCAATGCCAAAGGATCAGTAGGTACAACTTTTGGCATTTTGCTTGATGAAGCCTTGCTTAAAACTTGGTTTTCATTGAGTTTGAAGGATTCATAAAGAGTATGAATGGTAAACTTGGTCAGATTTTGGTGTTGCTTGATTTGAGTTCCAAAATCATCCCATTCTGGACCAAGAGCTTTGATGAATTTGATGTTCAGCTCAATCTCTGTTTTCTTGACATTGTTCTTCTTCAGTTCATTTATGACATTGCAAAACCTATAGTAGACACCCTCAAGATATTCATTTGGTAACTTGTTGAAATTGTCAAACTCAGTCAAAACATTGGTCAATCTGATTATCGAAGTCATGTCAGCTCCTTCCATCTGTCTAGCCACTTCATCCCATATCTCCTTAGCAGTTTCATAAGAATCAACTGAGCCATAGATTTCATCTGGTAGTGCTTGATACAAGCATGATCTAGCTCTGTTATCTGCAGCTGTTCGATCTTTTTGCCCAGCATTCAAAAGATCAAGAGTGAGAATTTCCTTAGTAGTGGGATGGCGATGAACTGCAAGTCCATTAAGGATGGAATCTTTAAGCATGTGACCATTTGTTTGACATTCCACATAGTCCATAAATCTTTTCTTCCATAGTCCATAAGAACCACGGTAGAGAATTGGAGGTCTTGTATCTGAACCCAATGCCAATGCTTCACGAGAAGCCATTTGAAAGAGATTTGATTTGAAACTTGAATTGAATTAGGAGTTGAATAAAACAGGAAATGAAACGATCTTGATGAAGATCGTCTTGGGCAAGATCGTTCTAGAATGTAAGAACAATTAAGACGATTTTGAAGATGATCGTCTTGGAAGATTTAGTGAAATTTGGCTAAGTATGAAATGAAATTGAAATTGAGGTATGATATTGGAATTTTCAGAAATGGAAATTGAAATGAATTAATGAAAATTGTTTTGGAATTCTGAGAAATGAGAACGATCTTGTAGAGGATCGTTTTTAACTTTGGAAATGAGACGGTCTTGGAGGAAGATCGTCCTAGGTTCTTGAGATTTTGAAGAAAAATTCTAAGTATTTTGAAGAAAAATGGACAGAGTGTTAGTATGTATTGGAAGGAATGAATTTGAGCAAAACCAATCTAGAAGATCAGTTACCCAAGAAGTGTGTGATTCCCAATCACAATAACTTCGAATGATCAACCAAAACACACCAACTTTCAAAGAGACACTGACACGATCTTGTTCAAGATCGTCCTAGGGTCAGTGAGCTGAGACGATCTTGTCAAGATCGTCCTAGCTTTCTGTCTTAATATTTTCAAAGTTAAAACACTTTGAATTGACCAAACCAGTCCGTAGGGATTAGTTAGCCACAACAAACACTTCTCAACACACAACACTTGTCAGAACGATCTTGTGAGGATCGTCCAACAAGCCACAAAACACAAGAATGAAAATATGAAGTCTCAGACACTAAGATGATCTTGGGAAGATCGTCCTAGTGAAGATCGTTTTAGCATCATCTTCTTCATCTCAACAGCAGTTAATATCGAAAACTCCATTAATGACTCAGAAAAACTTCAATAACTTTCGAATTACTTGGAGTTAGGACTTGAAATCACTTGCAAACTGTTTGTTTTCACCTCAGCTACAAATCTACGAACAAAATTCAACACAAAACACAACAGATTCAAAACCCAAAAAAATGCCAAAATTCAAACTCGAGATTTAGATCGAATTGGAACTTGAAACTTGACAGGATTATGTTTTAAACTATCACGAATCTATTGGTGAACAAAAAACTATGA
This sequence comes from Erigeron canadensis, assembly GCF_010389155.1. Taxonomy (NCBI): domain Eukaryota; kingdom Viridiplantae; phylum Streptophyta; class Magnoliopsida; order Asterales; family Asteraceae; genus Erigeron; species Erigeron canadensis. The sequence goes on along the minus strand of NC_057766.1, from coordinate 15,097,011 downwards.
TTTTATGACATTTAATAGGCGAAAAATGAAGAAAAAATGACGTGAAGAAAAATGGTTTTGATTTTGAAATTTTGATGAATCTATAATCGAATTCAGTAATGGATCGATATCAGAATGATGTTTTGCTCTGATACCACATGTAAGTAACACGATTTCAGCACCGAATTCACAGATTCAATGGTGGATTGGATGTGTGTGTGTTCTTGGTGTTTTAGTGTGTGTTTTAGAGAGAGAGAGAGAGAGGAATGATTGGAATTAAGTGTGTGTGAAAAGTGGTTACATCAATGAATGAAATGTTGTTCAAGGCTTAATAATCTCTAAGGTATGAGGGTATTTATAGTCTATCCTTATACATATGCAACTTATCACATCTAGTCTCAACCTTAGTGATTATTAATCTATGACTTAACAACAAGTAAGTCCACTAACTTAAATTACAATTTATCAATATTTTTGGATTTATAACAGGTTGGACTGAATGGAATGATGATAGAATGGAATGGATAATGGAATGGGATGATAATGGTAATTGAATGACTCATTGCATTCCATAATGATGTTTGTTTTAATTTTTTGGCCATGGGAATACAATGGAAAATATATAACAAAAGACATTTTTAACCATCACTTATTTTTTTAAAGAGTTTTATATTTGAGGGTATATCTGAAATTTTCTTTTTACACTGGAGAGAATGGAACTAAAAGATGGGGACCCCCATGGAATGAAAAGGACGGTTACTATGGTAATCACATTACAAACGTAATAAACTTTTCCATTCATTGTTTCAAAACAAACAACAATTTATGATTTGAATGGAATAAGTGTTTCCATTCCATCCATCATTCCATCAAAACAAACATACCCTAACTTGTTCCATATCCTCCTATGAATTAAACCGGAAGAAAAAGAACCCTGACGAGTTCATCATAACTTTTTTATGCCAACTTGTTCCAAGCATTCTTCACATATGATTTAACCACAGGGAAGGCAAGACGTTTTCAAAGAAAATAACCATACAAAGTGTTTGAGAAACAGTGATTTACCTTTTTGATAGAAGTGAGTGGGAGCACAACATCCACACCATCCATCACCTCTTCTCCAACAAGTTGTCAAAATTTTACTTTTTTTTACAACTTTAAGAGTAGCCACGGCTTTAGCATACGACATTGGTTGTTTTTTCTTTGCATTTTCCTCACCTGAGCCAGATGAAGTTCCCACATTCTTGACAGCTGCAGCAACAGACTCAGCAGACTTTGTTGCATCACCATTTCCCTCAGTAGGTTTTGTATCATTTATTACCGAATTAGAAGGTTTACCAGTCACTTTATCATCGTCACTAGGTCTGCCCTCATTCATAGGGTTTGCAACCCCACTACTTCTTTTCAGAATTCTCACCAGAGTATTAGATTAAGATTACATGTTATGCAATACATCAAAATCAAAGGAAGTTTCAACTCTCTTCATGCACCAAGTAACACAACATTTATCCATGTAAACGAACCAGGCGGTAGATACTACGAGAAAAGAAAGAACAAAAAGAAGCCCTAACTCAAAAACCCTAGAAATTGGGTAAAACCTCCCCTTAATCGGTTAAGCAATGGAATAAAGAGTAGTCGACCAAACTACCAACCGATAAATTCCACCGATTAAACAACCAGAGAAAGGAGCAACCAAAAACTAGGGTAAAAACGATTTTAAAGAAAAAAAAAAGACAAAACCCTAATTGAAAAAATCCTGGAGTAACACAAAAATAGATGCAATTATGATGTAATTACACCCATGAATATGCTAAATCATATGCTAAGTAAGAATCAAGATCGAATAGGGATACAGTCATTATCTAGAGTTGAATTCAAACTGCTATGATCCCCATTATTTGTTAAGATGATGCTCGCTATTTAAAATAGTTACCATATGTAATGCATGAGTATTAATTGTCTAAATGTTAGTTGATACGTGAGATTAGTGAAAATTGTTCGACTCGATTAAGAGAAATTAGTCTTGGAATTATGGGCATGTAAACTTTTTAATGATAGTACCACTTCATTGGAGAAGAGAATACATCTTGTCAATGAAGTATATGTGTAGTAAAGATGTAACTGAATGATATAAAAAACGTTGAAATGTAGCGACGAGATAATTACATGTTATGCTTTCTATATGTTAAGTTGTTAATCTAAAGGATATAAAGTGGTAAAGTGTCAATTTATTTGATTAAAAGAGAATATTCAGAATGAAAATATTTTCTTTTTATTTTTAAGTTTAAAAGGGTTTTATTTATTAATCTTAGTTATCTATTAAATGATAAAGTAATTAATTTGTAAAATATAAATAAAAATTAATTTTTTCCTTATTATTATTATTTTTTTAATTCTCTTTCTTTTCATTCTCTATTTATACATTCTTTATCTTCCTATACTACTAAAGAAAGAAACAAGGTGACCTAAGAAAAGCCTTATTGTTGGGTTTTTAGCTATGCCATGTAGGATTTCTGATGTAATAGATGATAAAATTTGTAGATATTTTATGGTGTTTTAAGTGTATGGGGATAGATAAAACTTCTTTGAGAAGCTTTACTATATTAAAAGTTTAAAAGAATAGATCGGGTCTATATTTAAAAAATGAAAAAAGCCAGAGCCTTTTCTCCATCTCTTTCTCAGTGTGTCCAAAATCAAATCTCCAAATCTCTATTTCCATGAGATTAAAATCACGGATTCATCCCCATCTCCAAACTTTAGTCGAATGAAGATACATCATCAGCAGCAACAAAAACAACTTATTCTTCTTTTTTTTGTTGGTGTGAATTCAACATCAGATTCATCATCTCGTCATCATCGATTCGTCAAAAAAGGAATTTATTGGTAGGTTTTTATTTTTATGATTTTTTAAATAAGGGTTTCAAAATAAAGATTTGATTAGGATTTATGCTCATCTTTTATTTATTTATGTATACGTAATTCATTTATTTTTAGATATGAAGCCGTAGATATAAAAAGCAGAGACATGAATCCGAAGATTGGAGGTGTATGCTATCATCTTTCTTTGTAATATAGTAATTTGATTGAGGTAACTGATTTTTTAAATTAAACAAGGAGTTTTGATTTCAATCTTGGTTCTTAAAGGTTTTGAAGATTTTTATATGTTTGACGACTAGATAAGCTTTAGTTAATTCTGAACACGCTTTTTATGTTCAGGCAGGTTAGTTAAAGAGAGATAATTTCATAGGCTTCAAGGAAATAGAGTAGAAGATGATGATCATTTAAATTTGATGGCTTATAAATTTTAGACCAAGTTATGCAACCGTGTTATATAATGAAAGAACCATATCTGATGCATAGTTGTGTATTAATATGCAGGTATAGAGTTGTTGTCATATAAAGGATTAAAAATGATGGTGCTTCTCAACTAATGAAATTTCGAGGTGGGAATTACGACCTATATACTTAGGAGGTGTTTAGTTCATGGATTGTTAAGGAATTCTTTAAAATTGGAACTTAAATTCCAATCATTTTCTTTGTTTGGTTGAGTAACCGATGGAATTGGAATTTAAAAAATTCCATCAAATTCTCTAAAACTTGGAATCTTCAATTCCATCACATATTTGATGGAATGTTCAAACATTCAAAGGAATTCATCTGTACTTACTAAATTACCCTCTCACAACTACATACAAAAAATAAAAAGTCTTCCCTAATTTGATTTCTTGTCTGATATTAACCACCGCCGCCGCTGAATATTTCGGCTGCTCCTGCTACTTACCGAAATTCCGGCGACCGTTGTTGCTCAAAGACATGATGAAATGGAGATCGTTGCATACCTCCCTGCGACCATGGCATCCACCATTGTTGTGTTCTACTTTTCCATTAGTTTTTTCAATAGAAAAAAAAGGAACCGCCAACCATGTAAATGTTGGCCGGAAACAATGGAGGAACATTGACTGTAATTTTGTCTTGTAAGGGCGAAAGAGAGTGGCGATCGTGTTGACGGCGAAAGTGATATCATGAAAAATGACGGCTGAAGTTTAGAGATTAAAGGAGTCTGTTGAGTTATCATCGGAATATTTGAGTTTTGACAATTTTTTTCCGATAAGATTTCTATGTGTGTGTATAGACCATGTGTGAGTGTGACATACTCACATGGTAGCACAGTGATTTTGAGATGAGATATGGACGGATCTAACCAATTCATATTATCATCAATTTATTATTTATATTATGAAAAAAATCATTATATTATATTATAAAAGTATAAACAAGGGTCAATATTGTCATTTACATAATCTATTTTTGAATCATTTAGATTCAATTCCATGAGATTCTGTCAATCAAACACAATACAAATTTTGAAACTTTCAGATTCCAATTCCTCCAAATTCCAATTTCTCTAAATTCTAATTCCTTTGATAAATTCCAATTCCTTCAAAAACATTCTGTGAACCAAACTGCCCCTTAAGAATGCGAAGATCGAGGCTCTATCCCTAATGAGTCAATTCGCTAACCTATCTTGCTTTTCTCCTCTTTAGTTAAATATAATAGACCTAAATAACTTTGACATAACAGTTTGAATTTCATTGTAGTTAACTTTGTCGGAATCGTCTTGTAAAGATATCGACTGTTCAGGATGTTGTTGATGACTTGATGTAATTAGTTGCTTAATTTAGTTATGGATCATATAGTTTTCACAGATGTATAATATATATACGGGTTTATGGCATACAAATGTAACCTATGACCAAATGGTTATGTAATGTAGTGACTTATTCATGTGGCTATGTAATGTATGCACTTATGTTTTCTTGGCTATACTATGTAAAATATCTACGGATTTTACATAGTATAGCCAAAAAAAATACATAGGTTCTTACATTGATTGACCCAAATAAAAAGAACCTTACATAGTCTAGCCAAGAAAACATAGTTGCATACATTACATAGCCACCTGAATAGGTCACTACATTACATAACCATTTGGTCATAGATGGTTACATTTGTATGTCATTATCCCTATATATATATTGGTATGAAGTTGTGGATTAACGTATGCTTTTGAATAGTAGTTGTGCCTTATGAATGGGATGAAGTTGTGGATTAACGTGTGCTTTTGAATGGCGGTAACCTTCATATTTATGCTCTCACCACCTAAAAGCCCCCCATGCATTTTATGGTAAACCAACCAAATAACACCCCCCCCCCCCCCAACCCAAAAAAAAAAAAAAAATTCACCTCTCCTCCAGTATTTTTTGTCCTTGAAACTGATTTTGATTACAAATATAGGTGTAATGTTCACAAAATCCCCTCTCCTCCAGTATTTTTTTTCCTTGAAACAGATTTTGATTACAAATATAGGTTTTTTATTATTGAATGAAATATGGTTTTATTCTTTTTAAGGTTAGCTGGGGGTTCAATTTGTGCATATATAGGTGAAAGCCGTTGAATTTGCAGGTTGTGATGGGGATTTAACTCCCAAGTGAACTGGTGCCTTGACTAGGACTTTAACTCCCAGCCATGCGGGTTTCTTGGTGAAAAGATATAGAGGTAAAAGTTAGTTAGATTATTGATTATGGAAATGGGTCAATTAGAAGTCGAACTCAAGTTTGAGCTGCTGAACTGCTGAAGCTTCAGGTCACTGAAACTTTATGCTCTTTGTAGCTGCTGCTTTCTTATTTAGAGGCTGTGTTCTTATAAACTAGATATCAAAGATATGGATGGGTTGGTAATGGGTAATATGAGGGTGAATTCAATTGGTTCATAACTTCCTATTATTACATGTTGCCTGAAGCTACTAGATGATTCAGACGTTATGAGGTTTGGATAATGGTTCGAATCTACCTTTTTAAGTATGGGTTGAGAACAATTGGTCGGGTCGGGTTGGGCAAACTGACAAACAAAATTCTTTGAAGGGAACCTCTCTTTCCTGCAAAGACCATGTTCAACAACTGGAACTTATAACCAAGGTATCTTTGCTGTTAGTATCAGTAACTAGAAATTGAGTTGGGTCCTCATCATCGGAGAAGGCGATTTTTGTGAATTGAACAATAACTAGGAATTTTATCGGTCCCTCACTCCCTCATAATCAGAGAAGGTGGTTTTGGAGGTGTGTATCAAGCTATGCTAAGGAAAACAGATGGTTCGGGTCAGAACATTGATGTTGCTGTCAAACAATTTAGCAAGAAGGGTTTGCAGGTTTATTTTCTTTTTTTATTATTGCATCTTCTTGAATACAAACTTGGCAAACTTATGGTCAATTTTACTTATGGTTGTTGCAGGCTATGAGAAGTTGTTGCTGTCAAACAACTTATCATACTTATTTTACTTATGGTCAATTTGTAAGAATTGGAAATGGAATTGGTTAGCTTTAGCTGAGAGTATTTAAATTGGAAGTATAGTAAGCTGTTGGCATACATGCCCAAATTTGTTTCATGCGCTTAACAAAATAGTGGGTAACAGATTTTGTAAAATGTGATGGTTTGCTGGTGGGGGACAGATTGGATTATATGTGGAGTAAAACTGTATATTGCAATTGGCATGGAAGAATGTTTGAGATTTTTTATGAAAATGGGTTTTATAGTGCAAGTTTGACTTTGTTAAGTCAAAGTTAGATTGGACTTTTCCATACAAACTGTCTTGGTTGTGCTGTTAGCAACAAAATGGTGCAATTTTGATGATATGAAAAGAGGACTGGACTAAAGAATTGTGCTCAAGTGAATGGTTTCATCGTTTTTGGAGCAGATTACAAGGCAAGAAAATAGTGCAAATGTGTAATTGTTAAAGCTACAAGATTTAGATCAAAATATCTATGTTGAATCCCTTTTTACCTAAAAATATTTATTGTTAAAGCTACAATATCTTAGTAGAATTAGGCTCATTGCTTTTGTTTTGTAATAAATTTTGTAAGCAATAAATTTCCAAGAGGGCACATTGCCTTCTTATCCAAAATTATTTATGTTGAATGCCAAAAAAAATGTAGAATTAACTACGAGAATTTTGTTACTTATCTTTACGTATCGCGTGTATGTTTTGTTGACGAGACATTGAAATATATTTAATATAAATCTCATTTAAGAAAAACTTGAGCATATGTTAATTTGGAAAAATAACAATGTAATGTCCTTAGAAAGATAAACAATTTAAATACAAACAAAATAGGTGTCGAATACAAAATTATAAATTGTGTTTTTACGTCAACAAATAAAGGAAGATAACTTGGGATATAACTACACATATAAAAACAACAATCACCATAAGATTACCAATTGTCAAAATTCCGTTAAAGCATATCAACCATGGCTCTCCACATACAATTTATAAATTTCCGAGTGTCATTTCTATCGCCTAATCGAAAATAAATACAAAAGTTTATATCAAAAGGCCCGCGTTTTACGCGGGATCTAAATCTAGTTTATACCAAACACCAGTATTTATTCACTTTTCAAACACTCGTTCTTTTTCCCATTTATTTTTATATTCTCTTACCAAACACCCTTAAAAGATTTAAGGCATAAAAAGACTTAACTCATTGAGGATGTCCAAAAAACATCTCGGATACCATTAAAAGGATTTTTGACATTCATGCCACAAGGCTTACAAGTTAGTATCATCTATTACCTTAGACCAAAAGTTATACATATGGCTTCGTTTAATTTAGACAATACCCAAAAATGGCTATAATTAAATCACCTTGTAAAGTTGTAATACATATGTTCGATCATGGTCATCAGTACCTTCAACTTCAAGAGGTCTAACTAAGCTTGTCTGAAGAAAACACGCCACAAGCCAGATTCTAAAACTAGCAAATCAAGTGACCGATGATTTGCATACTGGGCATGAACTTTTCCTTCTCAGCCATTCATCAATGCACTGTGATAGGCAGACAATAAGAAACTACTTAGTTGATTACCCTGAGATCAAATTAAAAAATTATAACATTTTCAAAGAGCCTACATCTTTATGAAATCGATGAAGGCAAGGAAGATGTCGTATGGTTTCACCAACGCTAGGAGTTTCAAGACAAATCGCACATTCTTGGAGATTTTCGACCTGCATGTTACACCAACCAATAAGAGTTAGCAATAATAAGAATAACCTTCATTCTTGCATACAAATAACTAGCACCATTACCTGTACTGTTGTCTGAGGCAAATTATTTATTTGAGCATGAGTCGCGCCTCCATGTCGATGATTGTTTTCATCAAGACCCAACAACATCTCATAATCATCTCTGAAGGTAAAAATACAAAGCTTAGACATTAATTTCAAGATTTAGAAGTGAAGTAAAACTTTCTATAAGAAGATATGAACACACTATGAAGCTTTAAAATAAAGGAACACCAACTGAAACAATCAAAAGCATAAATCCAAGAAGCTAGCAATGTATTTGTCTCATCTTACTCATTAAATTCACGTCCTATTTGTAACAATCCATTAGGCAATTCGATGCCATTAAAGCCGGGAAAATTAGCAGGCAAATCCATACCATTTATTGCCTCTTGTGCTTCCAGTATCTGCATTATCTGCAGTCAAGAACACGTTAATTCTTCATCAAAAAAAAAAAAAAATTTTTATTGCAACGATGGCAAGTTGACTCAATATTGTTGCATAAATTACCACGGAAACAAAACTCTGATTCAGGAACCTAGTTAAAAACAATAATTAAAGAAAATGAAGTTAGACAACAATTCCATACCATATCCACATCCATGTTTTGTGGAAATATTGAATTTCTTTGAGCAGTTACAGATGATATCGTACGAGCGCGTCCAGGGAAACGACCTCTCATTCGAGACGGCCTTGTGGAGCTGGAAGCTTGTGCATGAACGCCTCTACTAATTAAAGGGTTGCGGGAAGCATTTGATCGAGGGTGCTGATGTAATACTGACTGCATTACCATACATATATTTCTTCATAAAGAAAGCATATCTAAACCACAAGATTAGAACTAAATAACTAAAAATAATGTTCTTCGGCTTTTAATGTTTAATTGGGTTAAGTTTCAAATAATATCCATATTTTTCCTTCTCTCCACTTTTGCTGACCAATTACTTTTAACTTAAGGGCATTCGTACAGATGAGAATTCCCTCAAGTTATAATACTAACTTGAGTCAAGTTAGAAGACTCATGGCCCTTGGATTAAAATCAAGGGCCAAGATTCAATGATGATCATTGAATCTTGGCCTTTGATTTTAATCCAAGGGCCATGATTCTTCTAACTTGACCTATCAAGTTGTTTCAACTTGAGGGAATCTCCTTCCCGGACATTCAACATTTACTCGCAAAGACAAGGGAAAAATATACTATGCATGCACATCAGACTTATGGCAATAGTTTATGAAGTGAAGAGAAACAGGATAGCAAATAGTTTAGAAAGTTGGGTTACAGAAGCAGGACGAAATGCAGGACGACCACCAAACAGAATGGCATGTGATCTATGTTCCTGCTACAATACCATGCCGAGGCATGATGTGAATCCATTTAGAAATATAGTACTTGCTTAACAAAAAAGATACCGAGAAGTGGCAATTTCAACCCATCTACTTATGAATTTGTCAATTCAGATTATATCAATCTCTAGCAAGTATAATAAATTTTGTTACCCTCTTACCCAATAACAAATAGCAAGTATAAAAAATTAAATATTTTTAGCTTAAATAGAAATCTGTTGAAAGTCGCTCAAAGTGTTAAAAAGCATAAAACCTCCTAATTCTTTTTTTCAAAAAGTCAGTTAATTAGTGAATTACTATAATGTTTATCATACAACACCGGAAAGTTTTCTGTATATAACCAACAATTACCAGTTTTGACGTGTTAACCACCGCCAACCTACCCCCAGTTTGCCACTTCTAGGAATAATAGACTGGAGAAGGGGAAAACCTCATCAATTCCAAATACAGCTTCCAGCTCTTCATTATATAACTGCTCTTGCAGTTGTTTAGCAAACATCTCATCTTCCTCTAACTGTAGGGCCCTGACAATCGAATTCTCATTACTATTGTGGTCTGTGGGGGAACCATGGTTTCCATTTTCGGGAGATAACTCATCAATTGCAATAACTGGAACCGACGAACTAGCCCCACAATGGTTCTTATTTTTGGTTGACCTAGAAGTTGAAGGTTCCCGAGGAATGCTACGGGACATTATGTCAGAATCCTTGAAATGTGACATGTCACATTCCTGATTATTACTCAAAACAGCACCCTCCCTCTGTCTTTTTGTCAATTGCACACGATCCAATTGACCCAAGTTATGTGCGCGACGGGACATGGTATCTGGTAGAGCAGGCACACGTTGAGGAGAATATATCTCCAAATCTTCAAAATGGCTATTAATATTACTCGACATACTTCCATTTCTATGATCTCTTAGCACCACCCCTTTCTTCCGTTGACCAATGGCAGGGCCTGACGCATCCATATCTCTTGATATATGTTGATCACGATTTACTAATGTGGGGTCTACTTTTCTCGTAGTGTTGTGTGTAATTCTCCATCCTTCTGGATCCTTAATAGCATCAGTTGTTTCATTAAAAATTGCATAGCTCCTGCAACAAAATCACACGTTCAATGAACTCCTGTCCATATTAAATGATACTCTAAAAGATCTTTGCATTTCATTCACGATATATCTCGATCAAAAGTTGCTGCATGATGTGCGGTACATTAAGCCAACAACCTCTCGGAAATTTGGAAGCGCCCAGTAAAAAAAATTCGTTGACCAGCCATCTATGGATATCAAGCAAGCATTTCTAAAAGAGTAAAAGGATAATGCATAAAGTGAAAACAAATAAATAACTAGTAGAATCCCTGAACTTAATACTCACTATGTTCCACATAAATATCAACATTATGATATAATACTTTAACCCACATGTCAGAAATGATAGAGAACAAAGGAGTATATAGACTGCTTCAAACAATTTGTCAAGTTCAAAATAATGACAGTTCACACTGGATATATATACATATATATATACACACATCAGTGTTGTTAAAGGTGTGCGCCCAGCCCGCCTAGGCGCAATGCGATGGCGAGGCAACACTTTACCGCCTGAAACCCTAGGCCTAGGCCCACCAACAAATTAGGCGGCAAATTCACTATTTTCCATAAAACCCAATGGTTTTCCAAGAAACGATTTAATAACATGTCAGAGAGAAAATCACGTGTATATAATTGTTTCAAATATCAACATTAATTAGAATATACCATCATTATTATCATTAGATCATCCTTCATTAACATAATCTCCCTTCAACTTCAGGCAAGTTTTCTTCTTTTTTTCTTAAAATTATTTTTTCTTACTCAGATTTTTTCAACTGAAATTTTGGCTTAATGCATTGTGTGTTATTTAGATGGAATTTGCTAATTTGAATGGCATTTGGTTTGGTTTTTACTTTATTGCGCTTTTTTTTTTCCGGGCGTGCGCTTTTTTTGTGCCTCTCGCCTTCGCCCCATTTAGGGTATATGCGCTTTGAGTTCGCCGTCGCTTTTGACAACTATGACACACATAACATGCCACAAAGGGTACTTGGACAGTAGATCATGAGATATAAGAAGTTCCAATTATATTCACATGCACTATCTAGGTATAATACCACTCCATGATCACTTATACATCAACCAGATATCACTCGTTGACTAAAATCTAAAAATTCTATAATAACAGCAGGAGAGAATAATATAGCATAGTTACACATGATATTCAGTTTCTATAAATACCTGTGAGACAAATGTCTGCTTCTTGTATCAGGCTCGTCAAGAATAGTTAGATGATGATGGGTTATTCCCTTCAATCTACGTGAATCTATAGCTTCTGCAATCACATCCTTAAAATCAACCGTACTTGATGGACCATCCGATGGCATACTGCTAGCAGCAAACGAAACATCTTTTGACAAACTCCCACTCTCATGCTTCTCTGCTACCTGTTTAAACTTTGCTATGTTATGTGGCGATATGCATCCATTCCTCACCAACCTTCTATGCCTATTGGCTCTCGGTGGTGTGCTATCTAATAAAGAAGAATTGTTTACAGTTATAGGTTGAGCTCCAACAATTCCTATCCCACGATCAGCTCTAGGACCAGACTTGACACTATTATTAATTCCAACTGATTTGCTTGATGTATTTAACACATCTATTGCAGAACAACCCTGACCCCGAAACATACGTCTTTCAGATACATGTTCACTTGCCTTTCCAAAAACACCACGCCCATTTTGCTCAGTCAAATCAACAAAACTACCACCTCCTTGACACGTTAACCTTTGAACATTACCGCTACACAAGCTCTTCCCTTTATCATGACGTTGATCATCCATGTGCAGAACATTGATAGAGGAAGATGAATTCCCTAAGGTAGGACCTGGAGGGTTCCTGCCATTATCTGGTCGTACAAATAACCTTCGACCCCTATTACAGTTAAATGATTTACCCTTTTCCCTGAGCTCATTTCTTACTTGTTCACTAAAGTAATTCTTATCTATCACACGACAACTACTAGATCCACTACTATGATTTCCGACACTGTTTCCATTATTACTACGTGCCGTTATTAATCTCTCGGGAGTGTCGGGAACTTCCTCTATCTCATCAATGTCCATATAATCCATAACCTACATCACAATCACAATTCAAGTATATGCAAAACAACCCAATAAGTCACAATCTTAATACAAGAGCATTAAACAATTAACTCAGATCACAACCATAATAACAAATGGCACAAAATAACATCATACTTTTTAATTTGTCTTATTTTAGTCATTATACTTCTTTTTGCACATCTGATTTTATGAAATGATTTTACGCCCAATTTTAATATGCAAGAACTTCTGGCCATATACAAGTAGCACAACATAGAAGTATCATTATACTAATTTTATTTCAATATACATATTACTATAAAGTGTCATTTTTTAAAGGAAGGGTATATATACATGTACACAAGAACTTTTAGCCACATACATATACAGGTATCATAGTATACAATCGTGTGATGCATACACATGATCTCCCATTTTATAAACCGGTTCTCCAAATCTAATTTACCAGTTTTTATTTATGAATTCAAATATTTTTACAAAAACATCATTTTTGAAAGGTTTTTGGAAGAAATTTACCATCTTTACTAAATACAGTCAAAACTTAAAAAAAAAACATTATTTTACCAAAGCGGGTTATATGTAGAAATTTATCAGTTTTTAAAATAAACAAATTCAACATTTTAAAAAAACAACATTTTTGAAAGCCGGTTATACAAAAAATAAAAAGCAAAAACCTAATACTTTTTTCTACAAATCAATTTTTAATAATCTAACCATTACATCAAAGGATCTTTTGATCAAATAAAATTTCAATAAACAGAAAGTAAAATCAAATAGCAAAAATTGATATTTTTAACAGAATAACATTCTAAAAAAAAAAGCAACATATATATGGGCAAATGATCCCATATATAATAGAAATTGAAAACAAAAGAATAAATTAAACTTAAGAAAAATTTAAAAAATACACAAAGTTTTCACAATTAAACTTATTGAAATCGCGTTGATATGAATCGATATAGTTAAGTTTTAATTAAATCGTACTACATATATATATTATATATGTATATGTATATGTATATATGTATATATAATCGAATCGTAATATGAAACAATAAATTATAAGAAAATGAGATAACCGAGATTAGTTATGTACCTTTGATTGATGTATATATAAATTTGATTTGTAAATTTGAAAAGAATTTTAAAATTTTGGTGTACTTTTTTTTTTCCTTTTCAATTTTGATGGAAGAAGGTGATAGTGCAAATTTTCAATCCATCGGATGTAATGGAAAATGTTCAAATCGTGTTTAGAGAGGTGAAGTACACGGACCAATGAGAATCAAGGTTGTCTATGTGCCCGTGAGATAACTTATCAATAACCGGTCGGTGACCGGATCAACCTATTAACCTATATGACCGGAAGTCAACCCGTCAATTTATCAATCCATTAACTCATATATAACTTGAAATCAATTCACATATTCATTTAACCCATCAACTCAATTTTTTTAGGTTGGTGATTGGGTTTGGATTTACGGATTGAGAGATTTAAATTGAGATTTCAAACTCGATATTGATATCAGGTTGAGTTCATGTTGGATATTATCAATTCATCAAACAAACTCATCATCCGCAATTAACTATTTTATAATTATATTTTTATTTTTTTTTAGTTATTATTTCATATAAAGTTATTTACCCGTGGATTAGAAATTTTAAAGTTGACGGTTGGTGAAATCAACCATGAACCATTCTCACCCTCACCTGTTTTTCCTGAATAAAAATTTATGAGCATCATTTTTAAATCAAAATTAAAATCTTCTGATAGATATTCACCATTTTATGCATTGCATGGACACAATTCTAGTTTATAAATAAAATCTTTATAAATTATATTAAGATGTGATTTAAATTGAAACACATATTATTGATTGTTTGAATAATAAATTTCGTGCTACCCGATAATTGTATCTCTTTTTTTGTTCTTGTGATTTTGAATTTCAAGACATATCTAAAAAAAATCATATATGTCGAAATGACATTAGATTCCTGCATTTTTTTAACCAAACTCATTTTTGAATTCTCATATTTAATTAAAGCCTACATGTTTAATATGACACCTTTCTTCTTAAAATATGTCTTCTATTAATAGTGGAGATTAAATATTAATTGTATTTATAGGTTCAAGATTAATAACAAATCATTATACTTTTTAAATGTAGTGTCAATGATATATAGAACCATTCCCTCCCAATTCACGGTTGGTGATCGGATAACGAAATAAACCTATATATGTATCACATATTGAAATTTAACCGAACCAGAAATTTGGCCAAAAATCGTCATAGACTTTTAACCCGCCAACCTGATTTTTTGGATTGGGTCCGGTTGGGATCTTAATTTAAGTCGACTCGTAAACCAAAACATTTAAAATTAATTAATTTATTAACTAATGTCGACCTATATGACCAAAAGCAACTCATATGACCTAGAAACCAACGAACACACTCGGCTCAAAAACAACTTATTTGACTTACTAACCCATCAACTTATTTGACCAAAAAACAATTCATTTGACCTAAAACAAACGCATTTGATTAGTCAACCCACATGACAAAAAAAAAACCCATTATAATTAATTAGGTCAACCCTGGTCAAGTATAAAATGAAATGTCTGACTCGAAACTTTTGGTGGTTGGTTTATATATAATTCACATTGCACCATAAATAATGTGTTATTTCATACTTTTATAATTTGCGTTAAAAAATATTTCCAATATATTAGATGGTTATATTCTTTTATCATTTTAAAATTATATATATATATACTACATTATACAAAAAATAACACTTGATTTTTATAAAATGTTGAAAATATGTAATATTTTTATTTAGCACCCTTTAAAATATTTTTACACACACTATCCTTAACAACAACGATTAATTTACACTTTCAACCCTTTATCTTTTAAAATATTTCCATTAATTCTTTACATCAATTACTTTCACTTCAATTATTTATAATACTCGACGCTTCCACCACCAACAGTTACCCCCACTACTACACAGTCGTCGCAACGATCACCACCACATTGCGCGAGTACCGTGCTAGTTTATATCTATTCTAATTATTATTCTATATGAAGTTGTTATCATGATATTTGTATTCATATATAGATAGCTATTAGGCAATTTCATAGATAGATATATTACACACTAAATTTTAGTTCAACGTAATATGTATATTAACCAAATTTGAAAATATTATTAAATCAGTATCTAATTATTTATTTAATTAGAATCAAATTTTCAATATGTTTTATGAAATGACAAGACTCGATAACTCGAAAACACAAAAGTTTTTTTTTTTTTTTTTTTTACATATGCCCCACTGCGCCGTAGTGAGGTCGAGTACTCCCACTGCGCTGCAGTGGAAATCCTCGGACCAAAATTGGAAGAACCCCACTGCGCCGCAGTGGGTTTGACACACTCCCACTGCGCCGCAGTGGGAGGATAAGAAAGTCTGGCCGTGGGATTCCACTGCGTCACAGTGGACAAAACCTCATCCACTGCGCCGCAGTGGCCCACAGTTCAGCAACATTAAAAATTTACTCACTTGAGATTTAGTCAAAACCTTCAAACCACAAACAAAATTATAAGCAAGTTACATTCCAAAATCAAAAGTAAGAGAGTTAACCCGAAAACATTCATACTTGTCAAATTCGTTTGGTCTATGATCAACCACACAACCATATGGGTCGATTACACATTTTGACATCTTACAACCCAACCAACTATCTTTAACAACTCCAAAAGACATGAACATGACCATTTACAAAGGATATCAAAAATATGACCAATGACAACCAAAATGTACCATGAGCCATAATCAAGAGGGACAACTAGGTTTCTAACCTAATTATGCTATTCTTCCGAGAATAGCCAAAGTACCTTCCAACTATCTACAGTCCCTAGTAACTTCGTTCTCTATTCTTCAAAACGAGCAAACCTAGTTCCTTCCTCCGGAACCACCTATAACCAAAAGGGTAAACATCTGAAAGGTAAGCGAATGCTTAGTGAATATGCTTGCATAATATCATATAGACGAAGGAGGGCAATGCTCAAGGGACTATTGCATATGGACTATGACACCGTCGTGTCATATCCATAATACTCACCCTTGGGCTAGGCATTACATGGATCCATATAAGCAAATGATTACAATCACAACAATTAAAACAATAACCAATGCTCCACATGAGCCTATGGCCACCAATTAGACCTGTAATCAAACTCAACCATAAACATGGGACTTAACGCCAAATCAATTACCACCATGGACTCACTCAACAAGATGGTAATTGACCCGATGAATATACTGTATATACAAGTATACTAACCACCTTCACGACACAATAACAAATCAAGATAACCGCAAAAGCAACAATTCAAGCTTTCAACCTATCAACATATCATAATGCACATATAAGACATCATTCACATTTCCTAACTATTTCACTATAGCTAAACCAACCTTTCACTAGCATTCCTAACCTTAACCCTTCCCATTAAGTCATTGAGTTGCTTACTTAACAAAATCTCATATTAACCCAAGAATTCATCATCATCATCAACATCATCATTTAGCTAGCAAAGTCACCATTTCCATATTTGGAGTTTCACTACTAACATTCTCATTATTAAAGATTTCAACATGCAACTCAATGACATAATCATAATATACAAGAATTTTGGGGAAAAACTCAAATAGACACCCACTACTAGCAAAATCCCCAATTTCACCTTACAAGAACCCTAATTCATAGAAAGGAAAAGAAATTAGGTTAAGAATTCTATACCTCAATGATGGAAGATAAAAGATTAGGGTTTTCAAATCACAAACTCTTCCCTTTTTCTTTAAATAATTCGGCCACCACCATTCCTCCAACTCAAACCCTAACTTTTCAATTTCTTGATTATGTAAGGTTATTGTTATGATGATTCTTGGATAAATTAGTAGTATTCCATGAAGGATTTAGTTGAGGTTTCTTTGAATTTGAGAAGAAATATGGAGATGAAGAAGAAAAGATGAGTTAGTGGAAATATGAATAACCCACAAAATGTGGCTGGCACTCCATATGGATGCCACGACCCATTTAGAATTTCTGATGATAAAACACCCGTTATCCGCTAACGTTCCAACTAAATTAACCTCATATCTAAAAATAAAATACTAGGAACTTATTTTAATGTCAAAACTATAAAAATGGTTATTTTATTACCTTAAAATTATTGGGGTGTTACAACTCTCCCCCACTTGGAACGGATCACGACCTCGTGATCCAAGCCATATGCAAGGACGGATAGTACACTAAAACATCATGTTCGGATTCCCATGTACAATCGGACATCCTTCCATGCTTCCATAAAATCTTGTACGTTCTCACCGTCTTGTTTTGAACTCTCCTAAGTTCTTCTTCCACAATGGCGATAGGTTCTTCCACATAATTCAATTTGTTGTCCACTTCAATCTCCTCCAAAGGTACATAGGATGCATCGTCGGTGAGACACTTTCTAAGGTGTGAGACATGAAAAGTGGGATGAATTCCCGAAAGCTCATCGGGCAATTCTAAACGATACGCAACTTTGCCAACTCTAGCAATAATCTTGAAAGGACCGATGTAACGGGGACTCAACTTTCCACGTTTTCGAAATCGTAGGACGCCTTTCCATGGAGACACTTTTAACAACACACGATCTCCCACATCGAACTCAATCGGTCTTCTTCGTTTGTCTGCATAGGATTTTTGTCGGTCTTGGGCCGCCTTAAGTCTTTCCTTAATCACATCAATCTTTTCAATTGTCTTCAAAACCACTTCCGTGCCACCGATTTCTCTTTGTCCCACTTCTCCCCAACAAATGGGTGATCTACATTTCCTACCATACAACATCTCATATGGAGGCATTTGTATGCTTGAATTATAACTATTGTTGTAGGAAAACTCCACCAAAGGTAGGTAAAGATCCCAAGTCCCACCAAAGTCGATGATGCACGCCCGTAGCATATCTTCGAGAGTTTGGATTGTTCTTTCGCTTTGGCCATCGATTTGGGGATGATAAGCGGTACTAAACTTTAGAGTTGTACCCATTTCTTCTTGAAATTTCAGCCAAAGTGAGAAATGAAATGAGTATCCCTATCCAACACAATAGAGATTGGAACTCCATGCCTTGCTACTACTTCTTTAACATAGATCTTTGCCAAAACCTCGGATGATGATGCTTCGCGAATGGGAAGGAACAAGGCACTTTTCGTCAACCTATCAACAATCACCTAAATCGTGTCGAATTGGTTTCTAGGTGTTTTGGGCAATTTGGTGACAAAATCCATGGTGATATCCTCCCATTTCCACTTAGGGATTTCTAATGGTTGCATCATACCGTACGGCTTTTGATGCACCGCCTTGACTTGAGCACAAGTTAGACACCCTTCGACACATTTCACCACATCCCTCTTCATTCCGGGCCACCAATAATCAACCTTTAGGTCATGATACATCTTGGTAGTACCGGGATGGATAGAATATTCGGAATTGTGAGCTTCATTAAGTAAAACTTGTTTTAACTCACAAGAGAAAGGAATCCAAATTCTTCCAAAACGTAGGGTAAGACCACGCGAATCCTTGGCGAAATATTGCGTTTGACCTTGAATTCTCTCCTTCTTAGGGTCCCGTTGTAAAGCCTTTTCTTGAGCCATTTTTATTTGCTCCATAAAATCGTTAGTGATTAAGACCCATAATGGGGAAATGGTGATAGAATGATGTGAACTTTTCCGGCTTAGCGCATCCGCCACAACATTTGCCTTTCCGGGATGATACAAAATTTCGCAATCATAGTCTTTCAAAAGATCAAGCCATCTTCGTTGCCGATTATTGAGGTCTCTTTGTTCGAAAAAGTACTTAAGGCTGTTGTGATCGGAATAGATGGTGAATTTGACTCCATAAAGATAATGGCGCCAAATCTCCAAAGCGAAAACAACCGCCGCCAACTCTAAATCATGAGTGGGATAGCGCTTCTCATGCTTCTTCAGTTGTCTTGAGGCATAGGCAATGACCTTTCCTCTTTGCATCAACACGTACCCAAGCCCATTTGATGATGCATCACAATACACCGTCATATCCTCCATACCATCGGGTAGAACAAGTACCGGGGCTTGACTCAACTTCTCCCGTAATTGCCGAAAAGCAACTTCTTGATCACTTCCCAATTCAAATTTGATGTTCTTCTGAGTTAACTTGGTCAAAGGTGAGGCTATTTTGGAGAAATCTTGTATAAAACGACGATAGTACCCCGCTAGACCAAGGAAACTTCTAATCTCCGATGGGTTCTTTGGTTGATCCCATTTCATCACCGCATTTATTTTTGCCGGATCCACCTTGATTCCTTCATTACTAACAATGTGACCAAGGAATTGTACCTCCCTTAGCCAAAATTCACATTTGGAGAACTTGGCATAGAGTCTTTCTTTTCGCAAGGTTTCTAACACCTCTCCCAAGTGGATTTCATGTTCGGATGAACTCTTAGAATAGATAAGGATATCATCAATGAAAACGATAACGGATTTATCAAGCATGGGACAGCATACACGGTTCATGAGATCCATGAAGGCCGCGGGAGCATTTGTAAGACCAAAAGGCATGACCATGAATTCAAAATGGCCATAACGAGTATGAAAAGCGGTCTTAGGGATATCTTCATCACGTACTTTGAGTTGATGATAACCCGAACGAAGATCTATTTTGGAAAAATACGAAGCTCCTTGAAGTTGATCAAATAAGTCATCAATTCTTGGCAATGGATATTTATTCTTGATGGTCACCTTGTTTAACTCCCGGTAATCGACACACATGCGCATGCTTCCGTCTTTCTTTTTAACAAATAGTACCGGTGCACCCCAAGGAGAATTACTAGGGCGAATGAACCCCTTTTCAAGTAACTCTTGGAGTTGCTTCATCATTTCTTGCATCTCTGTTGGTGCCAATCGATTGGGAGCCTTAGCAATGGGGGTAGCCTCCGGAACAAGATCAATAGAAAACTCAACTTGCCGCTCGGGAGGAACACCCAGCAAGTCGTCGTGAAAAACATCGGAAAAATCACGAACTATAGGGATGTCTTCAATAGATAGAGATTTCTTCTTGACATCAACGATGTGAGCAAGGTAAGCATGACATCCATGAGACAAATAACGTCGGGCACGAGCAAAAGTACAAACGGGTATAGGACGCCCCTTTCTATCACCATATACTATCAAGTCTTCACATTTAGAGGTTTTCAAATAAACTGCCTTTTCGTCACATGTTATCTTGGCATTACAAGAGCTCAACCAATCCATACCCAAAATTACATCAAATTCTCCCATTGGGAAGGGAATTAAGTTAGCTTGGAAGGATTCCGTAACAATTTTGATTTCACAATTTTTATACACATCTCTTACTATCTTCGTCCTCCCGTTCCCGACCTCAACTTGTAAGGTATGATGTAGACTCGATTTAGACATAGGAATAACATGAATCATCCTAGTTGCAACAAATGATCTATTCGCTCCGGAGTCAAAAAGAACTCGCATAGGCACATTATACATAAGAAAGGTACCTATAACCACGTCATCAACGTTCTTAGCTTGCTCCACGGTAAGTTGGAAGGACCTCCCCCGTTGATTACCGTGTGCCAATGCATTCTTTCTTTCTGCTTCTCTCCTTCGTTCTTCTTGTCTATCTTCTTCGGTTAGCTTAGGACACGAGCTCTTCATATGTCCTTCTTCAAAACACTTAAAGCAAATGAGGGGCTTATGGGGCTTCGACCTATAATCTCGACTCACATGGCCCGTCTTCCCACAGTTGTAGCAAGCTTTCTCCCTACATGAGCCATGATGATTTCTCTTGCAAGTTTTAAAAGGGAGCATTTCTTCTAAAGGCATTACTACTGGAAGCACCATCTTGTTTAAACCTTTTATTTGGCGAATTATCCCCATCATACTTTCTCTTCACCTCATTCTCATCAACTCTAGTTTGCTCGATCTCGTAATCTCGAGCCACATCACACAACATGTAGAAAGACTCCATTTGACGTAAACTAATCCTCTCCCTCAAACTCTTCTTCAACTTCATATAAAACTGCTCCTTCATCAAGTGCTCATTCTCTAAGAACTCGGGACAGAATTGTGCCTTATTAAGAATTTGGGCACGAAACTCCGTCAAACTAAGGGTTCCTTGAGAATCATTGAGGAATTCACTCCTCAACCTAGTCACCTCCGCCTCTGATCTAAATTCCTTATAGAACATGGCCTTGAACTCAGGCCAATCCACATTATCAAGTGCTTCCTTCTTCACCAACAATAAATTGTCCCACCATCTCTTCGCTTTATCCCTCAACATGCTCACAGCATACACCACTTTAAGATCCTCAGGGCATTGACTGGTGCGAAAAGACCCTTCAATCTCTGACACCCATCTGGTACAAACGATGGGGTTGAGGTCACCATGATATTCAGGAGGGTGACACACATCAAAATCCTTAAAAGAGAACTTCTTCTTGTGGAACTTCTCCCCCATTACTTCCACCTCCTCATCTTCATTGTCCTTCTTACCCTTCCCTTTTCCATCTCTCTTTTCAAATTCTCGTTGAACATTTAGAGCCACCTCCTCTCTAATCATCTGGGCTATATGATCATATATGATCATTCATAGCCCTTCCATTGTTTGGTTTAGCCTTTTAAGTAAAAGTGGAGTGTATTTCTCCAACGCCCTTCCAATTTGGTCGGAAATGTCCATGCTATTTTCCGGGATCAAAAGTAAGCAAGTTACATTACAGAATCAAAAGTAAGAGAGTTAACCCGGAAACATTCATACTTATCAAATTCGTTTGGTCTATGATCAACCACACAACCATATGGGTCGATTACCCATTTTGACATCTTACAACCCAACCATCTTTAACAACTCCAAAAGACATGAACATGACCATTTACAAAGGATATCAAAAACATGACCAATGACAACCAAAATGTACCATGAGCCATAGTCAAGAGGGACAACTAGGTTTCTAACCAAATTATGCTATTCTTCCGAGAATAGCCAAAGTACCTTCCAACTATCTACAGTCCCTAGGAACTTCGTTCTCTATTCTTCAAAACGAGCAAACCTAGTTCCTTTCTCCGGAACCACCTATAACCAAAAGGGTAAACATCTGAAAGGTAAGCGAATGCTTAGTGAATATGCTTGCATAATATCATATAGACGAAGGAGGGCAATGCTCAAGGGACTATTGCATATGGACTATGACACCGTCGTGTCATATCCATAATACTCACCCTTGGGCGAGGCATTACATGGATCCATATAAGCAAATGATTACAATCACAACAATTAAAACAATAACAAATGCTCCACATGAGCCTATGGCCACCAATTAGACCTGTAATCAAACTCAACCATAAACATGGGACTTAACGCCAAATCAATTACCACCATGGACTCACTCAACAAGATGGTAATTGACCCGATGAATATACAGTATATACAAGTATACTCACCACCTTCGCGACACAATAACAAATCAAGATAACCGCAAAAGCAACAATTCAAGCTTTCAACCTATCAACATATCATAATGCACATATAAGACATCATTCACATTTCCTAACTATTTCACTATAGCTAAACCAACCTTTCACTAGCATTCCTAACCTTAACCCTTCCCATTAAGTCATTGAGTTGCTTACTTAACAAAATCTCATATTAACCCAAGAATTCATCATCATCATCAACATCATCATTTAGCTAGCAAAGTCACCATTTCCATATTTGGAGTTTCACTACTAACATTCTCATTATTAAAGATTTCAACATGCAACTCAATGACATAATCATAATATACAAGAATTTTGGGGAAAAACTCAAATAGACACCCACTACTAGCAAAATCCCCAATTTCACCTTACAAGAACCCTAATTCATAGAAAGGAAAAGAAATTAGGTTAAGAATTCTATACCTCAATGTGTAAGGTTATTGTTATGATGATTCTTGGATAAATTAGTAGTATTCCATGAAGGATTTAGTTGAGGTTTCTTTGAATTGAGAAGAAATATGGAGATGAAGAAGAAAAGATGAGTTAGTGGAAATATGAATAACCCACACAATGTGGCTGGCACTCCATATGGATGCCACGACCCATTTAGAATTTCTGATGATAAAACACCCGTTATCCGCTAACGTTCCAACTAAATTAACCTCATATCTAAAAATAAAATACTAGGAACTTATTTTAATGTCAAAACTATAAAAAGGGTTATTTTATTACCTTAAAATTAATGGGGTGTTACATTTTAGTTGGATCTTATACGAACTTTTTTTTTTTCAAATCTAATAAGCAACATAGTTTTGGATAACATAAATATATTACGAATGCAATTTTGTTTGAAGGGAAACTTGATGGATCTTCTTTATTATCCATGTTTTATTTCTTAATAACTAATTGACTTTTTAATTATGGATGAATGCATTATTGCCATAATCAACTATCAAAGTTGACTTTTAATTTTAATGGTAGAGATTAACTTGTTGGTTTATTTTCAGTGGCTTAGATCAAAACGTTGTTTATTTTTTTCTCTTTGTAGTGGTAGCCATATATATATAATTGTTTAACTATTTGTTTATGTATTCATTAACATGATCAAGTACAAGAGTTTTATAGCTAAATGTTTTAACCATATGGGCTCCGCCATGAGATTTATAAATTCATATATCGAATGACATCTCTAAGGAAAAAGTATGAAATTTTATGAACAACCATACAATTTTTATAATTTTGATATACGGTTATTGATATAAAATATTTTGAATGAATTAGAGTATATGTAACATCCCAATATTTTTAAGGTAAACAAAATAATCCATTTTTATAGTTTTGACACTAAAATAGTTTCCTAGTATTTTATTTTTGGACATGGGATTAATTTAGTTGGAACTTTAACGGATAGCGGGTAAATATTACCCGTAAAAAGCAAAGGGGCGTGGCATCTTAAAAAAGTGTCAGCCCATTCTTCCCTCCCTTAGTCACACTCCATTAGTTCTTCTTCAAACTTCTTTTACCTTCTTTTCTTAATTCTTTGCAAGTCAAATCTAATATTTAATCCAATTAAAGAATCTTACATCAAGAACAATAGTAATAATCTTTCAATATCTCTTAAAATTTAAAGTGAAGGTTTGGTTGTGTGTAAATGTGGGCCGAAATTCAAGAGAGAAAAGGGGAAAAAGGATTTGTGACCTAAAGTCTTGAATTAATTCCTTGAACCTTGAGGTAATAACCATTTTAACCTAGGTTTGATTGTTTTGAGGAATTAGGGTTCTTGAAATACCCAAATTTGAGGGTTTTACTAGAGTTGAGTTTTTATGATCTTTTCCCCCAATTTGTTATTGAGTTGCATGATGAATTTAATTAAAGAGTTGAATGTTGACAATGAAACCTTGATAATGAAAGGATGATGATTTTACTAGTTGAAAAGAATGATGATGGAATTTATGAGTTCAACTCATTAAGTGAATTTTTGAATTAAATGCAACTCAATGGCAAAGTAAGATGATTTGGGTTAGGAATGCTAGTGTAATGTTGAAAGGCTAGGTTGAGTAACCAAAATAGTGAATATTGTCTTATATGCGTATTGTGATGATTTGAATAGGTTAAAAGCTTGTTGTGCATTGCGGTTATTTGATTGTTAGTTGTCGCGAAGGAGGTGAGTACTGTTATATACGATTATATGTACGTTGGGTCGATTACCATATGATGGTGGATTCTGTGTGTGGTAATCGATTTGGAGTCAGGGCCTAATTTTGAGGTCGGGGACTAAGAACCCCATAGTTGTATTAAGATGAGGCCTAAGAACCTCTTGTGTATTGAGATGAGGCGTAAGAACCTCTTTGATTATTGTTTAGCGTATATGGATCCATGTATGTTTTGTTAGCGCAAAAGTGAGTATGCAAGTGATGGTATAACGGTACCATTGGCTACATGCGATAGTCTTTTGTGTTTCTGCCCTCCTTCGTATATATATTTTTATGCAAGTTTATTTACTAAGCATTCACTTACTTTTTAGTTGTTTACCATTTTATAGGTGGTTCTGGAATAAGGAACTAAATCTAGGTGATTTGAAGTGTTGACGTTTGGCTTGATAAGATCTTGAAGGTATTTTGACCATTCGTGAATGAATGGTATTTTTGGTAGATACTTAGTTCATCCCACCTCGTATGGCTCTTGGTACAATCTTGACATTTTGATCTTGTGGATATGTATTTTGTTCAATGTGGTGTTTGTAATTAGTTTTGATAAAATTTGAAGTCAAATGAATGTTATGGTTTATGTGTCAAAATGGGTAAATACCCGTTTCAATATGGAACGTACATTTGGTGAATTGAAAGCTTTTGAAACTTGTGTTGTGTAGTACTTGTCCATTTTGAATGTTTGGTAAACTGATTTGAGGTGTGAAGGTCAAATGGTGTGATTTTTCAATGCAATGGAAATGTCAAATTGATGTTTTGTTCAGGTTTTACAGTGATCTCGACGAGGAGATTATTGCCCTCGGTGAGATCAGATGTTTTAGTTCAGCACTGAATTTTGATCTCGACGAGGGCAATTAAGCCCCTCGGCGAGATCAGGTTGCCCTCGTCGAGATCAGGTCTGAAGTTTAAAAAATAATAATAATTTACTTTTCCATTAATCGAGTTGTGTCGTTTCAAGTGGTATCAGAGTCAAAGTTTAAGGGATTTAGGTATTCCCTCATTTAGTGAATGCCTAGACTTAAACCTTAGACATGACTTGACCTTAGGTGTTCGGTAATTTTATATGGGACCCGAAAGAGTGTTTGATGGAGTGCTAGCTTATAAACTTGTTAATATTAAAGCACAATAAGGTCGGCATTATTGTGTTTGAAATACTAACAACTTTATAATCCAACCGCATCAAACTTTGAAATACTAAAGTTGTGGGTTTCGGCTTTTGGTTCATAGAATATAGAGATAGGTTTTGCGTTTAAATCATTTTACCTACTCTTATTATAGTATGGATGAGCAACACAACATTGAGGAAATTGAAAATAATCGGAGGAACGAAGAAGAGCCAATATTTCCCGAAGGTAGTATGGACATTTCGGATCAAATAGGAAGAGCTCGTGAGAAATACTCCTCGGTTTTACTCAAGAAACTTAATGATACTATGGAAAAAGCTATGAATAATCATGTAGCTCAAATGATCAGGGAAGAAGTGGCCATCAATGTACAAAGGGAATTTGAGAAGAGAGATGGCAAGGGTAAGGATAAGAAGAATGATGATGAAAGGGATGTTGAAGTGACGGGGGCGAAGCTTTACAAGAAGAAGTTTACTTTCAAAGATTTTGATGTGTGTCACCCTCCCTTGTATGATGGTAACCGTGACCCCATTGTTTGCACAAGATGGGTCTCGGAAATTGAATGGGCTTTTCGTACTACTCAATGCTCATCAGATCTTAACTTTGTGTTCGCTGTGAGCATGCTTCGTGATAGTGGGAAAAGATGGTGGGATGGTTTGTTAACTGTGAAAGGTGAAGTGTTGACTCATGTAGAATGGCCCGAATTCAGAAATATGTTTTTTAAGGAATTTAGATTGGAGGCCGAAGTAAACAAATTGAGAAGTGAACTTCTCAATGATTGTCAAGGGAGTCTTAGCATGAATGAGTTTCGTTCATAATTCTTGGATAAAGCATAATTTTGTCCAGAATTTTTAGAAAAAGATCATTTGCTCAAGGAGCAATTCTATTTGAAGTTGAAGAAAAGCTTAAGAGAAAAGATAAGTTTGCGTCAAATGGAGTCTTTTTCCATGTTAGCGGACGTGGCTCGAGATCACGAAATCGAGCAAACACGAGTCGATGAAGAAATCACGAGAAGAAAGATTGAGGGTAGTGATTCACCAAACAAGAAACCTAAGCAAGTTGAAAGTTCAAGTGGAGGGTTAGCAAGGAATGACATACCTTTTTGCCATCAATGCAAAAGGAACCATTCGGGTGTGTGTAAAGCGTCATTGAAGGGCCTGTTATAATTGTGGACAGCTGGGGCATATGAGTCGGGATTGCAAAACGGAGTCGGAGAAGTCTATCATGTGCTTTAAATGTTTTGAAGGGGGACACATGGGGAGTTCTTGTCCAACATTAACCGAAGAAGAAAGGCAAGAAGAAAGGAGAAAGGAAGTGGAAAGAAGGAATGCACGAGCTCATGGAAACCAACAAGGTAGGTCTCTCCAACTCACCCTAAAACAAACTAAGGATACTAATAATGTAGTCACAGGTACCTTTCTTGTGGACGATGTCCGTATACGAATTCTTTTAATATTTGGTAACCAATATATCGTTTGTTGCCTCTAGATGGGTTCATATTATTCTCGTATCGAAGTCACTTTTAGGTATCATGTTACAAGTCGAAGTTAGGAGTGGTAAAAAAAAGTTAGTGAAGATGGCTATAAACAAAAATGTATCACCAAAAACCTCTCAGTTTAATTTAAATTCCCTTCCAATGGTAGAGTTTGATGTAGGATTAAGTGTGAATAAGTGAAGTTCTTACAATGTTAACTTCGTGTGTGTGATGAAGAGGTAATGCAATTGAAGACTTATAAAGGTGGAGATTTGGTTGAGAATATGAGGGAGCGTCCTATACCGTTTGTCCTTTTTCTCGTGTTCGTCATTATTTATCTCATAGATGTCAAGCCTAATTTTCTCATATAGTCGACGTTGCACAGAAATCTTCATTTACTAGAAATAAATCCAATTGTTTTGAATTTGCTGTTATTTTATCAAGGACTTGCCAGGCATTCATTTTGAACGACATGTTAAATTCTCTATCGATTTAATTCTGGGGACTACCCCCCATTTCTAAATCTCCCTACCGTTTGACTCCAATGAGAATTGAAACGAGTCCGAATATTTCATGACAAAGACTTCATTCATCTTAATAGTTTTCATTAGGGTGTGCTAGTTCCTTTCGTCAAAAGAAATATAGTAACTAGTGGATGCATACCGATTATCGCGAGTTCAACAAGGTGACTATCAAGAACACATATTCGTTGTCAAGAATTGATGATCTACCCAACCCAATGACAAGGAGCTACATATACTTTTCTAAGATAAAGCTTTGTCTGAGTTACGATGAACTACAACTGCGCAAGGAAGACATTCCCAACACTATTTTTTTCACCCATGCTTTTATCATTTTGAAATTTCTATCATGCCTTCCTAGAAATTAATGCTTTTACGACTTTCATAAATCTTAGGAATCGCGTTCCTCGGCCATGCTTAATAAAACCGTAACTGTTTTCCTTAATGTTATATTCATTTATTCCGAAGCAAGCCAATCATGAAATTCATCTATGCGAGATGTTGAGAACCATATGCAAGGAGAAGTTTTATGTTAAACGTTGTAAGTCCACCTACACAAGATGTTAATCGACTTCAAGATATAATAAGTATATAACAATAAGGACAATTATATCAAGTAACCTGACTGGCAAGTAATACTAATCTAGATAAAGACTAGTTTAGATTACGATCCAGATATGGATATGAACAATAAAGAACAAGTGCTTGAAACTATATAAATACAATATATAATCAAGTATTATGGCAAAGAGTCAAGATGTATTTTTCTAAGTATTTTATTTATTGATATAAACAAAATACAAAGGTTGTTGCGGAAAAAAGATAATCACACTAGTGAAAATATCTAAACAACCTAGAAATACAAATGATCTAAACAACAAGGAAATACTCGTAAGAATACTTAGAGTATATATCACACGTTGCAATGCAAAAGTTCCAAGCATTTTTGCAAGTGTGAGAAGTCTTATATTTATAGGCAAACATGTTTTGATGACATGGCAAATGCCGTACAAATATGGTTGGGTGCATTTATGGATTTGTAAGACAAATCCATAACATGTTTGTTTAAGGTAAAGTATGTAAGTTTCTTTGATGTGACTTGACATACTTTATTCCCAACCTTTTGCCAAAACTGTCACAATACCAGGTATAAAGTAATTAATCGGGTAAAGGAAGTTAAAGGCTGCAAAAAGACTTCCTCGTAATCAGTGAAAAAGTGTTGTAAATACTTTTTCACTGAGGGCCTTCAGATCTTCAATCAGGTGGAATCTTCTCAGAGTTCTGCTCCTCAGAAGTTTCCCTTCTTCAGTCTTCAGTTTTCGACATCAGAATGAACGTCTTCAGATATGTTGATCTTGATCTGAGGTGAAGTTTCAGAGAACTAATTCCGAGGGATGTCTCAAAATTTCTATACAAGTATTTTCTCTGAACTTCAATATTTCTGAACAAATTATACTTGGTCGATTTTCGACCTAACAAATTTCCTCTATTTGTTCTGAAATATTACATGCATTTTTAGACTTCTATCTATACATGTTTGTAAGTCTAAAATGCAAGTTTTGTTTAAGTTATATGAAAAGTTTTTCTAAGGACATCTTATAGATCATTGATGTCTTAGAATTTAACTTGTAAATGATTTAACTTAAACCTATCATCTACTTGTAATGAAAAGACTTGTAGCATATATACAATACAGAATTTCAGAATTTGTTACAAGTACATAAAAGTTGAAAATAATTACAAGTACAAGAAAATTTCAGAGTAAAAGACTACTTCTTTGCAGCCCTGGAGCCTTCAGGTGCATCAGCAGCTTTTCTCTTCAGAGGGGAATCTTTCTTCCCATATAATCTAGCCTCCATCTCATTCTTGACTTGCAACTTCTGCTGAATCTTCTTTAAGAATGCACCAATCAAATGAGACTTCGGTTTTGCCCTCAGAATTGGGATCATTTCCTTGTGTTCTGAAATCCCAAATTCGTGCATTGAGACCTAATTATATTCTGATGGAGTCCTTCCTTCTCTTGAAACCACCATATCAAATAACCTTAATCCATCCTCCTTTGTAATTTCAACATCAGTAATCTTGGCAGGATGAGATCGATGCTTCAGATAATGCTCATACTGAGCCATTTCAGCCTTCTTTTGTAAATCTGCAGCATCTTTAGGCATTGATACAAAGGTAGAAAGATCCGCATCACGAACATTCTTTCTTGAGGTCCTTGGTCCAGTCACCTTGGGCTTCAATGGGGGGTTTTGACAATTCTTTTTCAACCTTTAGAACGCCAGCCAGAATTTCTTTCTTTTTAATCTCTATCTCTTTCTTTCTGTTTTTCACCAAGTCCTCAATGGACAACTTGAATGTGAGATGGTCTAGCTTTTGTTCCAGAGGTGAATATTGCATTCCATATTCATGTTCAGCCATTTCCCCCAATGCTTTCTGCACTCTTGGATCATTCTTATTCTTCTGATATCTTTCAACTAGCAATTCAAGAGCTGCAGCATCAACCAGATCTATGGTACCCATTGCCAAGTGTTGTGCCCTTTCCTTTTCTTTGTTTTCTCTCCAAATGATGAATTGATTGGAGACTTGCTTCTGCAGGGCCATAAGCTTCTTGCTATCAGCAGCTAGATCATGCAATGGATAACCATGTTTATCCACATTTTCACCAACAACTAGGCCGGAATCCTTTGACCCTTTCTTCTTTGGTTCTTCAACCATCTGAGCTTTCCTTTATATTTCTTTGCAGGCTCAGATGGTTTTGGCTCAGTTTGTTTCTTTTGAAGTTCCCCCTCAGCTTCAGATTGCTTCTTGATTGCTTCTATTAATTCCTGAGAGCTGGCAAGCAAACCAATGGGCACATCACTTCCCCCTTTGAGGATCTCAACAGGCATCTTAGAATATAATTCAATGGCTTTTTACATACCATGCAGAGGTTCCCAACTTTGTTGTGTCATACTGTCAGAAATTCCCTTCGTCATTGTTGAAAACTGAGCCCTTAACCTGAATGATGAGTTAAGGTTCAACTTTTCATGCTCGAAAACTTCTTTCAACATGTTTCTATCAGCTTCAGTGAATGATGGGGGAGGAGGAGCAACAGCTGCAGGTTCCTTTTTGAGGATGGTCAGAATATCATCCAGTTTCTGAGACTCGTCTTGTACATTTTTATTTAGAGTGGACACAAAATTCTTAATTTCTTCAATAGCCTTGTCTACTCTTTCATTGGCTTTGGTGGTGAAGTCCTCGACCATCTCTTTGAGCCTATCCTCAAATTTAGATGCAATGGCAGTTGTCAGCTGAGTAACCAAATTCTTAGACAACTCCAAATGCACCTTTTCAAGCACATTATCAACACTTAGCTTCTTCACCAATTCAGACACCTCTTTCCCGACTGCCAGAACCTCTTGTTTCATAATTTCAACACTAGATGTCAGATTCGCAACAACTGAACTCTGCACATCTCTCTTGGTCAGTCTGAAAGCTTATCTGATGGCTGAGCTGATACGATTACAACCCATTACAAGTTCATTTAGCTTCCCAAGATCCGAAGTATATCTGTCATACACAAACTAAAATGATGAATTGTTCCACCATTAATAGCAACCTTGGTGAACTCATTTCCAAGAAATACCTGAGCACCCTTCAAATCTGTTAAGGACCTGGTGTTGGCAGTTAGAGATTTTGATAAGTCCCCTACCTTGAGAAGTAGGCTTTGGACTTCGGTATTGTTTTTCACTAACGGTGCTTCCACACTCAAAGAAGGTGGTGGTTGTGCAGAAGCAGAAGCACCAAAAGGTAAAGTACGAAGGCCAGCAAGATTTTTCTCCAATTGTACATCAGTTGGACCCTCAGATTTAGTTTCTGAGTCCAAGTCTTTACCTTGCGCTTCTGGCACATCATACGTCCTTTGTGGTGGAACCTTGTGAATTTGGGGGTGTAAGTGTTGAAGTTGTGGTTGAAAGGTTGATGAAGTGATAAAGCAGGAGTTGAGCCTTCAGGAAACAAGGGGTGTGCATGTGAAATTGGTGGTGGGCGATATGGTTGTTCTTCAAAAATATTTGGATTTGCTGGGGGAGGTTGGACGTTTGCGAGGTTGAAGGTTGACTCAGAACCAGACGACTGGTTTTCCTCCAATAAGTCCTCATCAAACTCAAAGTCAGCAAGGGAATCAAGATTCCCCTGAAGTGGCTCATCTTCATCCCAGAATGAAGTCAAGACCTCACCCTGATTAGATATGCCCTGGACCTGAACACTGGTGCCAGTTCCAGATGCTGGTTCAACAACTACTTCAAGAGTAGATGCATCGTCACCAGTTATAGAGATAGGCTCCGCCATAGCATCTTCGCCTGCAATAGTCGATACCGGAGTTGCCTCAGTAATTCTTGTGCTATCTCCAAGAATCCCTTCATCGACCGCAGAAGTTGAAACCTCAGTCTCTCTGCGTATCACCTGAGAAACATCAACAGTTTGTGCAATAGAAGAGTGTAAGATTTGTGAAGTTTCAGGGGTGCAAGTGCAGACTCAACTTCTATTGTGTGTTGGGCTAACAAACTTTTGGAGATGGTTGCTTATGGGTTTTCCCTTTGACTCGATTCTTCTGGTTCCTTTTGGGAGGTACCAGAAGGGTGTGGTTCGGTGGTAGTGTCCTTGGGCTGTGAGGACTTCTTAAATTTTCGTCGTTTTAAAACACCCTTTGGAGATCCTGAGGGATTTTTTGGGAGATCCTCAGGTTGGTCATTGGATGGGAGTTGTGACTGGGTGGTTGAGGCTGGTTTGGGTTTAACTAACCTCAATAATTTGTCACCAGGTGCACCGGTGGGTCTCGCATTCTTTTGCGACCCGCCCAGTGACCTTTCTGAGCCAGCCGGTCGTGCTGTGTCAGTTTTAGTAAATACCTGAAGCATTGCAGCAGAAAGTTCAGGTTCTGGATCAGATGTGGACAACCTTGATAGATCCTTGCAGAACTCTGTGGCGGATTGCTCAGGCCCCCCTTCAGAATAAGCGTCACCTAGAATGTGCATGAAACAGACGCTCAGAAATCTGGGAAATGAGATATATGGACTCCTTTTTCCTTTCAATTTAGCCACCAGCTGAGAGAAAAACATCTCAGCATAGTCCACAGTGATCCCATTCCATAAATAATAACCCATTTCCACTTGGACCAATGAGATTTGATCCAACCCACCATAATTACCACCAAGGCACTCAACTATGTGAGTCCAGAAAAATCTCCAACAATTTTTAAACCTCGAAATAAATATGTGCCTTGTGGTTTTCAAATTTCCTTCACTATCAACCATATTTTCATACCCCATATTCACCAATACTTCCCTAAAGTTTACACCTTTCAACCTCTTTGCAAAGACAGCAGATTCTTGTAAATAATTTAGATGAAGGGCCTCTCTAAATCCATCCAAAGTGATAACACATTTCTTCGTGCCATCCATGAGAGTGAAAGCAATGGATTTATCATCCTTGCTTACTTCGGCTGTGTACCAGAATTCTAAAAGATATCTATGGAAGAGAATCTATGGATCTATAGTCAAGGCAAAAGAAAGAGTACATTCTTCAAGAAATTTATTGATTCGACCCATAAGAGTTTTATTTCTGGCATTGAGGGCGGCTTTAAAATTGTTCATATTGAATCGAATGGCCTTGGCTTCAAACTTCTCTGGCCAATTTGAATCTGGACAACCTGGTGTCCACTTCTGATGAAGTCCAGATGT
The DNA here is from genome assembly GCF_010389155.1 of Erigeron canadensis. Lineage (NCBI taxonomy): Eukaryota > Viridiplantae > Streptophyta > Magnoliopsida > Asterales > Asteraceae > Erigeron > Erigeron canadensis. The sequence goes on along the minus strand of NC_057766.1, from coordinate 15,062,798 downwards.
CCCCGAGAATGATTTTTGCATTCTCTAGAACTGATGCACCACAATCTGGTGAGTCAGAAAGGCAACTGGGCGGGCCTCAAAATAATGAGGGACCCACCGGTTTGTCTACTGGAGCGGTAACTATGGCAGAAGCAGGAGTTCAGGCGATTCCTAAAGCTAGAAGATCTTCCAAGAGCAGGAGATCAAGATCTGGACTCGCTGCACCTGACCAGTCACAATCTGTGACTGTGGTCTCTGAAGCCACTGCCGGTGATATTGCAACTGAGGATAGAGCAGTTGTAGTTGAGGCACCCGTCACCTCTGTCCAGGGAGAAGATGCTTCGGCAACGGATCCTAGAACTGATGATACCATTGAGGCAACTCAAACTGGTCATCAGGAGTCTGAACAACTTGTTCAGCCACCCCCAACATTTATGGATCTTGGCATAAATGAGGGTGTGTTTCAGCTTGAGTCTTCGGACTCATCTGAGACAGAATCTGACCAGGAGATGGCTGATGCAACTGTACTTGATCAGCTCCCTTCTTTCCTTGGTCAACCCCAAGAACCACATGTTTCAGTTTCCCCAACTCATGTACAAAGCTTAGAAATACCTCCAATATTCACCTCTCGCCAATCACCTTCTTCTATGGGTGTGCCTAGAAATAGACACATCCTAACCCCACCGTCGCCGTCGTTCACACCTGAGCATTCTCAGCATGAACGACACATTGAATCTCTTCCCTTCATTTCTACAACCCCTCCTCTTCTATCAACTGATGCTACCGCAACTGGAGAACCAAATATTGTCATACCTCGTCCGGTTGCACCTGTAGCTTTTTCGGCTGGTCCAGTGACACCTTCTCCTCCGTCATTGGACAGCCAATTCGTGTCTTTCCAAGCCGATCTCTCGAACCTTCTCGCGAGGGTGGAAGAGATTCAAAAGACACTTGATAGGAACACCAAGTCCCTCTCCAGGTACCACAAGGATCACTTGCAAAATATTAAAGTGGTTGACCTGGGGATCAACAAGTTCTCTGCCAATGAGGACTTGGTGTTTGGCAAGCTGAACGAGTTAGTGGAATCCTCCAATCAACTGGCAACATCTTTAATGGAGGCGTTCGCACTGACTCAATCTGGAGTTACATCTTCAATATCCAACCTGCTGAACAGTACTGTTAGATCTTCAGAGGTTGATATTAAGAATCTTGAAAGGCAGGTGCTAGATTTATGTAACAAACCTGGCCTAGATGTGACTGCGCTTGGGCACCAGTTGGCCTCTTCAGTGGGTCACAAGATCGAAGAAACTTTGGCTGCCAATGAAAACAACTTGATTGAAAAGGTGATGTCTGAGATCACCAAGATTGCAGCGCCCCAGGTCGATCTCACTCCTATTACATCTGAGATTGATCGGTTGAGGTGCAGTCTGGATACACTGGCCAGCAAGGTCTCTGAACACTCAACTGCCATTTCGGATCTGACCACTGAAGTTGGCAAAGAAAGAAAGGGTGTGACTGAAAGCGTTAAGGAAGTCCCTGCAACTGGGCTCTCTTCAGATGATCTCTCAATACTCAAACAGATTTTAAAGAGTCAAGAGCAGACAAGTGGAAATGTAATGACTTAGTCTCAAGAGATCAATCATCTTTGGAGGACAGTTCGCATGCTTTGTGGAGTCTTCAAAGAGTGCAAGACAATGCAATCATGGCAGCCTCTAGATCGCCTGCCCTCTAGTCATGCCGATTTTGAAGCCATCAGGCAGGGACTAGATGCTGCCAAGGGGGAAAGGTCGGTACATGCCCCTCACACTCTTGTGAAGACTTCAAGTAAAGGGAAGGAGATTGTGGTGGCTACCAGTACTGAGGCTGGTGAGCAAGGGTTTGAGGTGTTTGATGATGTGGTGGTAGGGAGTGTTGATAAGGGAAAGGCCATTGCTGATGAATCTATGGAACCGGCCACCGATGCACCAATGTTGGAAACTGGCAATGTTGATTTGTTGCCTCCAGTTACAGAAAGCGAGAGTCAGAAGTTAGCAAGAGTGGGATACCTGGTCAAGGAAAGGAAGAAAGAAATGAAAGTGAACCAATTCGAATCAAGAAGAAATCTTCCAACCCCTCTTGTTGATATCACTGATGCTCAACTCCTTGGCTTGACACTTGTTGAATACAAGAAGATCAAAGAAGATCCAAGAATAGTCAATGCACTGAAAGAGATGCTTGAAGTTGAACTGGACAAACACTACCAGGATGATGAGGCTGAACTGGATGCTAAGTGTTTGAATGTATCGGTGGAAAAGGCCAGAGAGATTAGGTCTGAAGGGATTCTCAAGAGAACTGAGCAGGTAAAGAAGGCGGTCACCAAAGTATTGAATCCACCCAAGTCCAAAGGGAGAAAACAAAAAGCCTTGCCAAGAGATGCAAATCTGAGGACTTGGGTAGAACCATCTGAACCCACAACTGATGATATTCGAGCTGCTACACAAAAGCTGAGCACGAGCAAAATCAAACTGACAAATGAATCTGAAGCTCGCACATATTTGTCAGATGTGCAGCGTCGAAGGCACAATAGAGGCAGGATTACTGATGTTAAGGTTTCAATCAAGCCTGGTGCCAAGCATTTTGTTGTTGAGGTACAATACTTTGGTGGGCCTAAAAGGACAACTGAGAACCCGGATGTCCATCAGTATGGTCATTCCGAACATGTTGAAATGTTGAGGTTGCTGGAGGGGAGACAGAGGAAGAACAAAGTTGAAAGAGGCTGGGAGTACGTATTGCAAAATCTTATCAAGTTCAAGGAAAACATTGAAGAAAGATTAGGCCTTGATCCTGAGGATACTCAGCCAATTTCATCAGTCTCAAAAAGAAGGAAAACTGGCGAAGGGCCATCTGTTTAAGTTTTCCTTCTAACTATCTGCTTGTAATTTTGTATACTTTCTTGTAACTTATTTGTAAATTGTGTGTATATACAAGTTGCCAGATTGTAACTCACAAGTAAGATATCTGATAGGATCTACAAGCTTTTAAAACAAAATCCAAGGCATTTGATGATCTAGAAAAATGTCTTGGAAACTCAATAGGTTTTATCAAACTCAAGTATTTCAAACTTAAACTTGTATAGAAACAAGTTTGAAATCACTTGACAATATTTCAGGACAATTAAGGGGAATTTGTTGGGTCCAGTTTAAGCTAAACTGGAGCTCTCCAGTGACATCTGGAGAGCATGAGGAATTGTCCGAAATATTAGAAGTCCAGTTGCATTGTACAGGTTCAGCAACTGATGACTTCCTCCAGTTGAGATCAGAAGACTAGAATCTGAAGACCTTCCAGTTGAAGTCAAAGACAACAAATGGAAGATAGAGATTGGCAATGGCAGCGAAGCCCAGTTGACAATCTACCAGATCAATCAACTGGAGAATCCTCCAGTGTAAATGCTCTTACAAAGCTTTACACTGATTACGAGGAGGACCTTTTTACTCTACATCCTTTTAACCGGACAATGATATTGTCTTTGGATAAAGATACAAAGATGTAGAGTGGTTGAATAAAGTAACCTTTTGTCTTACTTTATTTAACACACACAAAGGATTATTTAAACAATACTTTTGTGTGCTGTCAACCATATTTGTACGTCGAAGTTGAGATCCCCATGATCAATCTTCGTCTATAAATAGAGGTCCTTGCACAAGCATTTTCAACAACTTTGCAAAAACATATATTCTGCAATATTGGTGAACTTGTGCAATATTCTCTCAATCGTAAAAAGGAACATTTCACAACTCTAAGTGTTTCGATTGTTTAGGAGAATTTCCAAGTTTAGATCAATTGTAATTCATGGGTTGTTAGGATATTTACATTCATGTATTATCTTGGTTCCGCAACAACCTTGTATTTTATTTAAACAAGTAATAAATAAAATACACTTGAAAATTACATATTGTCTCACCAGTTTACATACTCATCATTTATATTATTGTATGTATTAATATTCTGTCACCTTAACTCTTCATTCCAGTTAACCTGGTACACGATCTATCTAAACTGGTCACATCCAGATTAATTGATCGTGTTGCAAAGTTCACTCACCATCGACATAGAGGTGTCTTCAGCACCCATCTAGTAATAGTTGGGACTAAAATATCATCTCATCATTGGTCCCATTCTTATCTTTGTAATCATCTTGTTTTTCTTTTTCAAGTTAAGAACTCAATTGACTAAAATCCAGTGAAAATCTGAGCTCAATTGACTGAAATTTCATTAATTGCAAGTTTTTCCATTAATCCCATACATCCTTAACTGTAAATATTCTATCTTATCTTCATCCCTAACCTCCATACACTCACTACAGCACAAATCAAGCTAAAATTTTTTTTTCTCTCAATCAATCATAATCGTTTTCTCCCCCTCATAATGACAAAGTTGGGAACCAATATCATTATGCAAACATTGATTGATTAAATACTAAAAGAAATAACACAAGTTAAAACGAGATTTGCCTGGAGAAATATCAATCATCAACTCATCAACCCAAACCATTAGCCCAACCCAAAGAATCCTAAGGGTAACTAAAATGTAAGGTTGAAGTTGTTGGTACAAACGTTATAGAATGGTGTTGGTGGTTTTTGTGTTTGTGAGAAGAGAAATGGAAAAACCGAATAAGAATGATCCGTTAACATGTTCAAAAATAAAAAGGATTAATGAAATGACCGATAGAAATGTATAACATTTTTCGGATTTCCTATGTATCTTTGAGACATGCACAAAGCAATGTTCTAACATAGTTCATTTTGCGGCTTTTCAACCACGAGATTGCTTCAAAGAATATAAATCATGGTTAGTATAACCGAAGTGTTCGATAACCACAATCTATTATCCTTAAAGACTTTTAGGTAAAATCCGAGGTCACTATTAGACTTCTCGTTCACTCGATAATCACATAAATGCAATTATGAGACCTACGTTCAATGTTGGAAAAGATGTTAGCATTGGTAGGATTTCCATTTGATCATCGTGGAATATCAATTAAGATATCACTACAAATGTTCCGGCTATATCACATAGATAAGCAATAATATCACAAAGATATGACTCGAATGTGTCTTAAGAAAATGAAAATGATCAAATGAATGATCAAGCACGATAGCTCTAGACACAACGTGATCAAATGAAGTCGGGGACTGGAGCAGAATGTCTCCCTTTTTCAATATCAACATCTTCCAAATGAAGAGTCAATAAAAATGTGAAAATCTCCGTGAGAAATGAAACAAGTATTTGTTAAGAAACACTTGAGTGGTTAGGTAAAGATGTGCATCGCTTCACTGGGTCCATGAAGTCTTTATCAAGATATCAACAAATGACATCCGATAGAAATGTGTTTTACCCGGCGATTTGAGAAATTTAGGGAAGGGTATCATTTCTTTTAACCCTTTTCTCACAACATATCACCATAACCTCTCACTTTTCGACTTTACTCCCTCCATCCTATTTGCACGAAATCATCATCACTCAAAATACCCTTACAATCTAACGAAAGAATTGAATACTCCGGGGTTAGAACTCATCGGTGATGATGAAGTTCATGGAGTGAACGAATCGCTCAAGTGCATCCTAATCAACGAACTTTAATTGATGAAAAGTCATTTGAAAACCATCAAACGTGTGTATGAAAAGATTTGAAAACACATTTGAAGTTTTGAAATTTATGAAATCACAAATTCCCCCTTAATCTATGCAAAGGTATATCAAAATGTTTTTCATAGAAAGTTAGAGCAAAAATTGGTTTTTGTGAGATCAAAACACAATCTTTGTTGTGATATATACAGTTTAATTTGAGAGTCTAAAGTGTTAAAAAAATTTTTGGAAACACAAAATTTTTGCTTCAACAACAATGTTCATAGTAAGAATACTAGGGAGTACACAAAGGCGTTCGATCCTTCGCATCTTACATCAACAAGTTGGATGCAAAATAAAACATTTAAGCACATTTAACTCAATCAATTGTTCAAGATGAGACAACTAGGGAGTACACAAAGGCGTTCGATCATTCGCTTCTCATATCAACAATTGAGAGTTTTGGAAAAACAATTTGTTTAACAATGGAGAGTAACAAAATCTTTCGGCGGGAAAAATAATTTTTGCCCAGGGTTTTCAAAATCTTCTCGAACTTTCCAAGATTCTCCCGATCATTCAAAGTATAACAAACACACCCAAAGATATGAAAATAGTTGATGTTGGGTTTGCGTTTGTTAACAACCTCATAAGGAGTATTCTCGAAACGCTGATTGACAATGGAACGATTCTGAGTGTGACAAGCAGTGTCAACAGCTTCAGCCCACATATTGGAAGGCAACTTGGAATAAGCAAGCATTGTTCTTGCAGTTTCCACTAGCGTTCGATTTCTCCTTTCAACGACACCATTTTGTTGTGGGGTACGAACCGCAGAGAATTGGTGAGTAATGCCTTTGGATTTACAGAATTTATCAAAAACGACATTCTTAAATTCAGTTCCGTTATCCGAACGGATGTAACGGACTGGAAGTTGAAAATTTACTTGAGTAGAAGTGATGAAATCGATTAAAACTTAGTTGTTTCATCTTTGGAGGCAAGAAACTTGACCCAAGTATATCTTGAATAATCGTCAACAATAACCAAGATGTATTTCTTCCCATTTCGGCTTTGTACTTTCATCGGCCCACAAAGATCCATGTGAAGCAAATGAAGAGGTGTTAATGAATTTGGAGATTTCTTCGGTTTATGAGAAGCTCGTTTAATCTTCCCAACAACACAAGAAGGACAAACATGCTCACTCTCATACTTATAGTCCGGCAAGCCTTCAACAAGATGCTTGTTGACCAAAGTATTGATGGTTGGAAAATTTAGGTGAGAAAGCCTTTTATGCCACAACTAAGAATTTTTTGATGTAGCTTTCGAAATGAGACAAATATTGTCGGTCGGTTGGTTATCATCAAGATTGACGGTAAAAAGGTTATCATCGCGGTCGCCACACAGAATGTCAACTCCATCTAGAGTTTGGATTTTGCAAACAGATTGTCGAAAAAGAACTTGAAGATTGTTGTCACAGAATTGTCCAACACTGAACAAGTTATGACTTAATCCTTCAACATAATGAACTTTCTTGATGACAATTCCATTGCGTTCAATGTCTCCATAACCTAAGATAGGAGCGAAATTGTTGTTCCCAAATCGAACAGTTCCCATGAATCGTTCAATAAAGTTCTTAAGCAATGCTTTATTGCTAGTCATGTGTTTTGAACACCCGGAATCGAGTATCCAAACACAGATGGTTATTTCCTGCAATCAAAGAAATTTAACCGACTTTAGGTACCCACTTGAAGATGGGTCCTTTGTGGTTAGTTAACACAGGCAGGGTATATAACTTAGGAATAGCATTCAAACATGCTTTGGGATCAACATAAGCATTAACAAGCACATTATCAATAATCACATTTGGATAAAAAGTACGAACATTCACACATGAATTAAAAGTCACATGTCTACAAGCATTCACACCAATCACACGAGAACATGAATTAACATTGTTTATAACCACACAAGGCCTTGCCTTGGCACCATTAACATTGTTTAACACAGAGGACTTAAAAGATGAATTGTTTGAACTAAAAAAAACATTCTTCTCGTTACTACCAGTTTTTCTCCTTCGCCTTTTCTTCTTTTTCTCAACATCAGTGAACATAGGTACTAATGACTTAGCTACCCATTTAGTATCACTAATTAAGCTCTTTCCACCTGTTGAATTGACACTAAGAAGATTAGAACGAGAGTTTTTGAACACTTTCATCTTTTTAGAGTCTTTTGTTGGTGCGGAAACTTCTTGTTTCTTTGGTTTATCGTGAGAAAACCACCCATATCTATCCCTATATCTAGTTGCACCATTTGAAGTATCCCTAGTTAGCGAAACTGAGCTAGACTTAGAGAAATGAAGTATCCTTAGGTAATGAACTAGATTGAGAGTTAGATGAAGAAACATTAGGATTGTCTTTCGGAAGTTTCACTTTGGTGTACTTTGTTCTGGGAATGGTCTCAACTTGTTTGATTTTGACATGATTAACCGGGGTAGGACACTTTGGTTTTAACTTATTGATTTTTGTGATGATCTTTGGTTCAGTCTTGACGAGTTTGGACTTAACTCGATCCTTTGAATAATATGAAGTTGGAGCTTTGGAAAATGGGTTTTGAGAATCCTCATTTGTTTCAACTTTGATTTTCATAGATTCAATCTTTTTCTTAGTTTTTGAATCAAAAACATATTCTCCCTCCATGAATTTATCAAAATCATCTTTTGTGAAGAACTTCACCGGAGGTTGATTACTTTTAAATTCTTTTGAAGTTTTTGAAAAATCAGGATTCTTGGGATCCAACTTCACATCATGGGTAGTCTCAGAAATTAAGTCAACTTGAACTGACATATCTTTGGTTTCACAAGAAATTTGAATAGAAGTATCAACACCTATATTAGCACTAAGCTTAGGGTGAACAACTAACTCATCAAGAGTATCACAAGTGAAAAACCTATAGAAGTACCATATCAAAACTAAACTATGTGCAAGTTCGTCATTAGATAAATCAGATTGCACATAATCATCATCTATAACAATATCAGCATTTTGACATGAATATTCAAGAGAATCAGTCAGGGTTTGTGTGGATGTATTGGTAGATGAAACACCAATAGTCTGGGTGGAATGGTCTACTAAAGCACTTAGGTCAGTTTGAGTAGAAACATTCACACAAACATTCTTAGCATGTACAATAACCAATTTATCCTCTGAACTTGGATTTTGAGACTTGAGATGATCAATGACTTTTTGTTGAGAATCCACCTTTTGTTGTAAACCTTCTATTTGTTTTTCCAAAACTGTTGATGGAATATACATTTTAGTAGGTTTAGGTGAAGGACTAACAGATTCTTGGTTTTGAAAATTCGATGCAATTTCTTCCAATTTAAAAATTGAAGACTCTTTTGTTTTGTAAGAAGCATTTAGAGCATCATAATTAACCAAAAATTCATCTTTTGGTTTCTCAACTTCATCGGTCTCAAATTCGTTATCCAATGGACGAATAAATTGTTGTACCATACCAAGTCGAAGAAATTTTTCATCATAGAAACGTTCTATTTCATCCTTGGCTTTTTGCAATGGTGTGATATTCTCAAATCCCAACCCGAGAAGAAGACCATCTTTTACAATTTTTGACTTGTTAAAATAGGCAGTGAAATCCAAGAGAGGGTTTTGTTCAACTTTATATAACTTCTCTTGATAGAAAAGTATATTCTTTTTAAATTCCTCAATTTGTTTTTCAAGATTTCCAATCTCAACGCCCTTTTAGAAAACAAGTATGATTTAAGTAAGAAATCTTTCTTTCGAGTTCAACGTTGTTTGGTTTAGCTTCTTGAAGCTTCTTATTGAGAATATCAACATCCATTTGTCTAGATTAAGACATTTTTGTAATAACTTAGAATCAGGAGAGGCATTCAACTCACATTCTTTAACCAACATCCTTTCTTTATATGATTGAAAGTCTTGTTTAATAGTATCATGATCAAAAAGTAATTTTAAATATTCTTCAACAAGTTTTGAAAATTCACTTTTAGATAATGAAATACTATTTTGCAAATTTTTGTTTTTGTTGGCTAAAGTCTTAATATGAGTTGTCAAGTTAGATAGAGCTAAATTAAGTGACTCTTTATCTCTAACTAATGAAAGAGTAGAGTTAAGATTTACCTCATCATCAGGGTACTCATCATCAGTGCTTTCAGCCTCAAAAGCTTTGTTCTTGGCCAACCTCGCCATAAAGCAAACATTAGCAGAAAGATCTTCATCTTCATCATCTGAGAGCAATAGCCATTTGTCATCTTCAGCAAGTAATGCATGACCAGCTTCCACTTGCTTGGCTAATAACATCTTCTGCTTGTAGTACTCATAGTTCCGCTTACGAGGTTGTTTGCAATCAATAGCAAAATGACCAGGAATCCACAATTGTAGCACTTTTTGTCAGATGCTTTACCTTTCTCAACAACTTGTTTCTCATAGCCTTCTTTCTTTTCAACATGCTTTGATCCAGCTGATTCACCTTGTTCATAATTCTTGGAATGATAGTGTTCCTTCTTGGGAAATGTACTTGTTGAAGAAGTGCGGAGATTGTTATTTGTAGGCCTCGCTTTGTAGAACCTTTTCTTGAAATGCTTAGTTACCGCGACAAGAGCTTGATATAGTTCATCTGAGATACCTTCTTTTGTAGCCATCATATCATCTCCCTCCTCATGAAATGAAGAAACAACCACCATTTGCCTTTTAAGAGCTTCAGAAACCTTCTTTTAAACAATCAATGCCAAAGGATCAGAAGATACAACTTCTGGCATTTTGTTTGATGAAGCTTTGTTTAGAACTTGATGTTCATTGAGTTTGAAGGATTCATAAAGATTATGGATGGTGAACTTGGCCAGATTTTGATGTTGCTTAATCTGTGTTCCAAAATCTTCCCATTCAGGACCAAGAGCTTTGATGAATTTGATGTTTAACTCAATCTCTGATTTCTTGACATTGTTTTTCCTAAGTTCATTTATGACATTGCAGAATCTACAGTAGACAGCCTCTAGAGATTCATTCGGCAATTTGCTGAAGTTGTCAAACTCAGTCAACACATTTGTCAATCTTATTGTTGAAGTCAAGTCAGATGCTTCCATTTGTCTTGCCACCTCATCCCATATCTCCTTGGCTGTATCATAAGAATCAACAAAACCGTAGATTTCATCTGGTAGTGCTTTGTATAAGCATGATCTAGCTCTGTTATCTGCAGCTGTTCGATCTTTTTGTTCAACATTCAAAAGATCAAGAGTGAGTATTGCACCGCTAATGGAATCTTTAAGTAGGTGACCATTTGGTTGACATTCCCTAGTCCATGGATCTTTTCTTCCATAGTCCATAAGAACCACGGTAGAGAACTGGAGGTCTTGTATCGGAACCCAATGCCAATGCTTCACGAGAAGCCATTTGAAAGAGATTTGTTTTGAAACTTGAAATGAAATGAGAGTTTGAAAAAAAAACAAGGAAGTGAAACGATCTTGATGAAGATCGTTCTAGGTGAAGATCGTTTTTGGAAGATCGTCCTAGATTTGAAAAAAGAAGCAAGACGATTGAATGGAAGATCGCCTGGGAAGAAATTCAGTGGAATTTGTCTAAGTATGAAATGAAATTGAAATTGAGATATGTTTTTGGATTTTTGAAAATGAGAATTGAAATTGAATTAAAGGAATTGAAAATGAAATTGAGATAAGAAAGACTTGGAAATGAAACGATCTTGTTTAAGATCGTCTTAGAATTTTGAATGGAAAATGAGACGGTCTTGAGATGAAGATCGTCTTGGGGTACTGAGAAATTTTCTAAGTAATTTTTGAAAAATTTGACAGAGTTTCAGTGTTAATTTGGAAGGAATGAATTTGAGCAAAACCAATCACGAATGATCAGTTACCCAGGAAGTGTGTGATTCCCAATCACAACAACTTCGATTAAACAACCAAAACACACCAACTTTTAACAGACACTGAGACGATCTTGGGCAAGATCGTCCTAGAGTCAGGTAACTGAGACGATCTTGGCAAGATCGTCTTAGTTTTCTGCCTTAATTTTCAAAGTATAAACACTTTGAATTGACCAAAACCGATCCTTTCGGATTAGTTAACCACAATCAAACTCTTCACAACACAACCACTTGCTAGAATGATTTTGTGAAGATCGTCCTACAAGCCACAACACAAAAAGTATGAAAAATGGATAATTAGGCACTAAGACGATCTAGGGAAGATCGTCCTAATGAAGATCGTTCTGGCATCATCTTCTTCATCAAATAACAACACATTTTTAGAAACTCCATTTGACTTTTAAAACTTCAATATCTTTCGAATTACTTGGAGTTAGAACTTGAAATCACTTGCAAAATGTTTGTTTTCACGTCCGCAACAAATTCTTACCAAAATTCAGCTAAAAACACAACAGAATCAAAATCCAAAATTTGAGCGCCAAAATCCAAAAATTCAATCTCGAGAGTTAGATCCAATTGAAACTGGAAACTTAACAGGATTATGTTTTAAGCTATAAGGAATCTAAATTTGAATAAAAATTGATTATTTTCTGTGATTTAAACAATGAAAAATGATGAAACAGGGGACGGTTAAAAAAAAACGGTTTTTGAATTTGATTTTTGATGAAATTGAGATCAAAATCAGTTATGGACCGATATCAAGGTGATGTTTAGCTCTGATACCACATGTAATAACACGATTTCTGCTCTAGATTCGATCTCAACAATGGTGGATGTAAGTGTGTGTGTTCTTGGTGTGTTTAGTGTGTGTATTGAGAGAGAGTATGTGTGTGTGAAGGTTGTGAAATTGAGAGAGAGTATGTGTGTATTGGATGTAAGTGTGTGTGTTTAGACGGACAACGGTATTAGGGAATTGTGAAGGTTGTTATTGAAATAGTTATATTTACATGTATATATATGATGCCTATGGAATGAGGAGTATTTATACTATAAGTCCTTACACAAGCTAAACTTTATATCTAGCTCCTCATCCTTAGTTATCATATATCTATAATTTAACAAGTAAGTCCACAATCTTAATTACAATTTATCACTATTTTTGGATCTCTAACACTTTGTACAGTAAAATCACGTGTCCACTTGCAAACCAGATATCTCTTATAACATAAAAGGTTCTGATTGACTTCATATTTGATTTATTTAATTCTGAGAGAGGTTTAGTAAGTGCAATCTGAACCATCTCATTTTCTAAAGTTCTGAAGTCTTCTCAAATTTTGAGCCATTTCAGACAAAATATTTTCTGAGGCAAAAATTCCCCTTCACAGAAAAATTTCCTTTATTTGTAAAAATATTTTTGTCAATTCCCCCTGAAATGCTATATAGGATTTTAGCATTCCTAACTCGTTGATGAGATGTTTAAAAGTTTTGACATCTAAAGGTTTTGTAAAAACATCAGCTAGTTGTTTATTAGTGGGAATGAAATGAATTTCAATATCACCTTTTATAATATGATCACGAATGAAATGATAGCTGAGGTCGATATGCTTGGTTTTGGAATGCATGACAGGATTGTGAGATATTGCGATGGCACTTGTGTTATCACAAAATATTGGAGTTCTGGTATATTTAACACCATTATCAGTTAGTTGGTTCTTCATCCATAAAATCTGAGCACAACAACTTGCTGCAAAAATGTATTCAGCTTCAGCTGTGGATAAAGAAACTGCAGTCTGCTTCTTGCTCGTCCAACTAACTAATTTGCCACCAAGGAAATGAGAACCACCTGTGGTACTTTTCCTATCTATCTTACAACCTGCATGATCAGAATCTGAATATCCTATGAGATCTAAACTTGAGCCTTTGGGATACCAAAGACCTTGTCTGGGGACACCTTTAAGGTACCTGAAAAATCTTTTTACAGCATTTTGGTGTGCTTCCCTGGGATCAGATTGAAATCGTGCACAAAGACATGTTGCAAACATTATGTCTGGTCTACTTACAGTTAAGTACATTAGTGATCCCACCATGCTACAATATTTTGTGGGATTGACAGGTTTTCCATGAGGTTCTGAGTCCAAAGTTAATGGTGCAGAAATTGGAGTATCTTTTGGATGAAACTGAGTCAAATTGATATTTCTTTAATAAATCTCTGACATATTTTTCTTGATTTATAAAAATACCATCATTGGTTTGTTTTACTTGAAGACCCAAGAAATATGTCAATTCACCTATCATACTCATTTCATACCTAGAAGATATTATTTTTGAAACTTGTTACACAATTTTTCATTTGTAGAACCAAACACAATATCATCAACATAAACTTGTACAAGTAAGATATCACTTTTCTCATGCAAGATAAATAGAGTATTATCTATTGCACCCCTTTTAAAACCATTATCTAAAAGATGTCGAGTTAGAGTACCATACCAAGCTCTAGGTGCTTGTCTCAGACCATATAAAGCTTTGTTCAGCCTATACACCCAGTGAGGTTTTTCTTTGCTTTCAAATCTTGGTGGTTGATAAACATACACGACTTCTTCCAATTCTCCATTCAGAAATGTACTTTTAACATCCATTTGGTAGACTTTGAACTCATGATGAGCTGCAAATGCTAAGAATATTCTGATAGCTTCAAGTCTAGCAGCTGGTGCAAAAGTCTCATCAAAATCAACTCCTTCTTCTTGTGCATAACCCTATGCAACAAGTCTTGCCTTGTTTCTAATTACATGGCCATCTTCATCCACCTTGTTATGAAAGACCTATCTTGTCCCAATTGGTTCTTTCTTTAGATTGCTGGGACATGGAACAAGCTCCCAAAGATTGTTCCTTTCAAATTGGTTAAGCTCTTCTTGCATGGCTTCAACCCAACTTGGATCTTTCATAACCTCGTCAATCTTCTTCGGTTCTATCAGTGATAAGAAGCTGACATTTAAGCATTGATCGCTTGTGGCTCTTCTGGTCTGAACCCCTTTACTTGGATCGCCAATAACTTCATCAATTGGATGTGATCGAGTCCATTTAGAGTAATGACCAGGATGAACAATGATATCAGTGCAAGAACTCATCTGGCTTACTTCAGGAGATGTTCCAGAATAGACTATTTCAGTTTCATCATCTTCATCATCTTGCAAATCACGACTTGCATCATGAAATTCTTCATTCTGAGGTATTTCAGTGGAGACTGATATCTGAGGAGTAGCAGCACGCACATCTGATCCAATAGTCATTTCAGAAGGTAGTTTGAAAGTGACTGAAGGATAATATGGAGTGTTGCTTTGTTGAATATTAACTGGTTCTGAACTGAGATGATCAAAAACACGTTCAGGTGACTGATCTGATTGAACATTGTGATCAGATTTACCAAAACTGATAGGACTATCTGAGGGTGGTTCAGAGGCTGGTTTATTAAAGATTGCAGAATTTGATTCATCAAAGGTAACATGAATTGACTCATCAACCTTTTCAAGTCTTTTGTTATAAACTCTAAAGACTTTGCGAGTTGTTGAATATCCTAAGAAGTAACCTTCATTAGCCTTGGCATCAAACTTGCCCAACTTGCTGGAATCATTCAGAATGTATACTGGACATCCAAATACATGAAAATATCCAATATTTGGCTTTCTATTTCTGAGTATATCATAGGCAGTCTTCTTATGTCTCTTGACATAAATTGAGTGATTCTGGGTGTGGCAAGCAGTTGCAACAGCTTCAGTCCAAAAATATTTTAGAAAACCTGATTCATTCAACATACTTCTGGCAGCTTCTATCAACGTACGATTCTTTCTTTCTACAACACCATGCTGTTCTGGTGTGTGGGCTGAGGAGAAGTTCTGAGATATGCCAGTGTCAGTGCAGAAGGTTTCCAGAGTGGAATTTTTGAATTCAGTGCCATTGTCACTTCTAAGCTGACGAACTTTTCGCTTGTGCTTGAGTTCAATTTGTTTGATGAGGGCAATAATTTCAGCAGCAGCTTCACTTTTGGTTCTGAGGAAGATCACCCAACAATATCTTGAATATTCATCAACTACCACCAGAGTGTATTTCTTCCCCACTCTTGTCTGCACGTTCACAGGACCAAAAAGATCCATATGAAGTAAATGAAGTGGTTTAGTGATGCTAAAATTTTGCTTGGTTTTGAAAGATGCTCTCTTCTTCTTTCCCAATTCACAACCTGGACATGGCTTGTCTTTGTTGAAAGACATTGCAGGTATCCCATCAGCTAGTTGTTTTCTTAACAACTTATTTATATTTTTAAAGTTCAGATGGGATAACCTTTTGTGCCATAACCAGTTGGTGTCCTCACCTGCCTTTGTGTAGAAACATTGTTCTGAAGTAGCACTATTCATATCTGCAATATAAATGTTTCCCTTCCTTGGTGCAATCATCACAACCTTCCAATCTTTGTTGAATATGGTGCCTTGTGAAACATCAAATAATACCTTAAAGCCATCATCACAAAGTTGGCTTACACTGATCAGGTTATATTTCAAACCATTTACATATGCAACTTTTGTAAATTTGACTTGACCATTATTCACCACACCATATCCCCCAGTTTGTCCATTTTCATCATCACCAAAAGTTATTGAGGGCCCCTCTTGCACCCTATATTCCTCAAGCAGGGTCTGGTGACCAGTCATTATTCTGCCAGCAGCACTGTCCAGAAACCATATATTCTTTTTGTGGTCACCCTTCACATACACAAAGATTAGTTCTTTTTGGGAACCCATCTTTTGCTGGGTCCATTGGGCTCTCCCTTAGCAGCCTCAGATTTCTTGGTATATATGGAACAGAAGGATCAAAGGGGATGTCACTCATGATCTCAGCTGAGATAAAAACAGTTGGTTTGATGATTTCTTCAACCTTTTTCTTCTCAGATTTTTCTTTGACTTGTTTGATTTTCTTAGAAAAGGGTTTTGGGTTTTGTTTAGGATTCTGAGGAGTGCTTTCAACATTTTTCAATCGTACATTACAACTTTGCACTTGCCTGGCCAACATTTGAAATTGACTTTCTATCTTTAACAAAACAGATTCTTCATTAGACACCTAAATCTTACCAGAATCTGAGGTAGAAGGCTCAGCAGGGGAGTCATTTTTCTTCTTCTTTTGGTTTTTAGAAACCTTAGATGAAGGCTGAGGGGAAGGCTTCTTGGTTTTAGCTATCTTGTCTGAAGCACTGGTCTGACGTGCTTCAGATTTTCCATCAGGTTGTTCCTGGGCTTTCTCAGTTATCTCTTTTGTTTTACCAAGATCTTTGAAAATTATTTCTGGTCTCATTCCTTTTGGAAGTGCATCTAAATCAGTTATTACAGATGCAAGATGAAGATTACCTGTGCCATATGCAATTCTTTGATTTTCAAAAGTTTTCTTAATGGCAGCTTTAAGAAATGGTGATTTCATCCAGGATTTGATTATTTTTTGTTCTTTTTCTAAAATAATCCTTAATTCTTCCTTTTCTAGTTCAAGTTTGGACACCAGAGATTGATAACTTTTTAAAGCCAATTGAACATCTTTTAGTACTTTCAGCCTAGCCTGACTGGCGTTTAGTTCAGAAAAATTTATTTCAAACATTTTAATGCTCTCTGAACGCACAGTTTCAACATAAGAAATATCGGCCTCTATCAGAACTAAAAGGTTCAATTTTTGTTCCTCATCTTTTTCAAAACCAAAAGCACTAACCTTTTTCATGATAATATCCACCCAACGACTGGATTCCACATCAGACTTAACAACATGACCTTGATCCTCACGAGCCATGAAACACATGTCCCTCACTTCTTCTTCATCATCAGAGGACACGTCAGAATCCTCTAATTTTTCTGAGTTTGCCACCATGCAGCTATTCTTGTTGGATTCTTCTTGTGCCATAAGTACACTGTGGGCTTTCAGCTTTTTGTATTTAGCTTTGTACCCATCATCAGATTTCTGAAAGATAGAATGGTTAGGGGCAGTTTGTGATGAAGAGGGTTGTGATGATCTGCATTCCTTCATAAAATGTCCTTTCTTTCCACATTTAAAACATTCTAAATTGGACTTGTCAATGGAATTATTTGAAGAAAATTGTTTGCCATTTCTTTTTGATTTAAATTTGAAACGATTAAAAGTTTTGGCAATCATTGCAACAAGATCATCATCATCATCATCCTCATCACATTCATGTGATGCATATTCAGAAATACCAACTTTCATCAATTCAGCTACCATCTTCTTCACAGAGTTTGAATGATCACTCTCAGAAGATAGTAGGGCAGATTCATTAGGTTCAAAATAATGAACCAGGGCAGAACTGGTAGAAACATGATTCTTAGCATCTTGCTCAGCCACAACTCTCTCAGCTTTATTCTCCTCAGTATATCTAAAAGCACCATATAAAGAGGCAAGAGTGTGGCTGTTAAGGGTTTTTCCATGTCTTAAAACCATTATCAGATTTTCCCATTTAGAAGGTAGTATATCACAAAACTTTTCCAACAAAATTTCTTTATCTTTATCAACACCCAAAGCTTTCAATTGATTAACCAAGTTTGTAAATCTAATATATGTTTGAGTCAAAGTTTCATTTGGTAATGCAAAGAAGGCTTCATAGTTTTTGTTCAAAGCAACTTTTCTTGTGACAACAGTTTCCTTAGTACCCTCAAACTGAATCATTAACTCTTCCCACATCAATTTAGAATTGTCAAGTAAAACAAGAGTAAGTTTTAGACTTTCTGGGACAGCAAAGAGAATCATATTTTGAAGTTTTGAGTCAAGGTCAGCCAATCTATGGTCTTCTTCTGACCATTGATCTTTCTCTTTGGGTGTCATTCTAGGAGTCCCATCTTGGTTAAAAACAACAGTCGAGGCATTCATGAGTACATAAGGTCCTTCTAAGAGAATGGAGGTCAAGTGTCTCTCAACCCCAGCAATATACTTGAGCATGCAAGCCTTCCATGTAATAAAAGAATCACTATCCCCATTGAATTTAGGAACAGGGTTATTTGAAAAATGTACATGGACACTGGGTTGTAGTGGTGGAGTAGCATTGAGATTAACATTAGGGTTACCGTTTGGGTTTGGTTGTTCTATTCCAGACATCTTGTAGGATTAAAGCAGGTATAACAATTTAATGATTTAAACTGGGAGGCTCTGATACCAAATGTAAGTCCACCTACACAAGATGTTAATCGACTACAAGATATAATAAGAGTATAACAATAAGGACAATTATATCAAGTAATCCGACTGGCAAGTAATACTAATCTAGATAAAGACTAGTTTAGATTACGATCCAAATATGGATATGAACAATAAAGAACAAGTGCTTGAAACTATATAAATACAATATATAATCAAGTATTATGGCAAAGAGTCAAGATGTATTTTTCCAAGTATTTTATTTATTGATATAAACAAAATACAAAGGTTGTTGCGAAACAAAGATAATCACACTTGTGAAAATATCTAAACAACCTAGAAATACAAATGATCTAAACAACAAGGAAATACTCGTAAGAATACTTAGAGTATATATCACACGTTGCAATGCCAAAGTTCCAAGCATTTTTGCAAGTGTGAGAAGTCTTATATTTATAGGAAAACATGTCTTGATGACATGGCAAATGCCGTACAAATATGGTTGGGTGCATTTATGGATTTGTTGGACAAATCCATAACATGTTTGTTTAAGGTAAAGTATGTAAGTTTCTTTGATGTGACTTGACATACTTTATTCCCAACCATTATCACAATACCAGGTATAAAGTAATTAACCGGGTAAAGGAAATTAAAGGCTGCAAAAAGACTTCCTTGTAATCACTGAAAAAGTGTTGTAAATACTTTTTCAATGAGGGCCTTCAGATCTTCAATCAGGTGGAATCTTCTCAGAGTTCTGCTCCTTCGAAGTTTCCCTTCTTCAGTCTTCAGTCTTCGACTTCAGAATGAATGTCTTCAGATATGTTGATCTTGATATGAGGTGAAGTTTTAGAGAACTAATTCTGAGGGATGTCTCAGAATTTCTGTACAAGTATTTTCTCTGAACTTCAATATTTCTAACAAATTATACTTGGTCGATTTTCGACCTAACAAACGTAAATAGTATGAATCGTGGCTAAGGAAAGTGTAACTCCGTGGTTATGTAGTCGATAAGGAAGAAATCGTGACTAGAGTTGGCAAAGTTGCTTATCGTTTGGAGTTGCTCGATGAACTTTCGGGAATTCATCCTACTTTTCATGTGTCACATCTTGGGAAATACCTTGGCAACGAATCTACTTATGTGCCTTTGAATGAAATTAAAGTCGACAATAAGTTAAATTATGTTGAGGAACTCATTGCCATAGTAGAAGAAGAACTTAGGAGAGTTCAAAATAAACCGGTGAGGACCTATAAAATTTTGTGGAAGCATGGAAGATTGTCCGATTGCACTTGGGAGTCCGAGCATGATAGTCTTGTCTATTATCCGTCTTTACTTATGGCTTGGATCACGAGGTCGTGATCCGTTCCAAGTGGGGGAGAGTTGTAACATCCCAATATTTTTAAGGTAAAGAAATTAATTCCTTTTTATAGTTTTGACACTAAATTAGTTTCCTTTTTATTTTTTGACATGGGATTAATTTAGTTGGAACTTTAACGGATAGCGGGTAAATATTACCCACAAAAAGCAAAGGGGCGTGGCAACTTAAGAAAGTGCCAGCCCATCCTTCCCTCCCTTAGTCACACTCCACTAGTTCTTCTTCAACCTTCTTTTATCTTCTTCTCTTAATTCTTTGCGAGTCAAATCCAATATTCAATCCAATTAAAGAATCTTACATCAAGAACAATAATAATAATCTTTCAATATCTCTTAAAATTTAAAGTGAGGGTTTGGTTGTGTGTAATTGTGGGCCGAAATGCAAGAGAGAAAAGGAGGAAGAAGGATTTGTGACCTAAAGTCTTGAATTAATTTCTTGAATCCCTGAGGTAATAACCATTTTAACCTAGTTTTGATTGTTTTGAGAAATTAGGGTTCTTGAAATACCTAAATTTAAGAGTTTTACTAGAATTGAGTTTTTATGATCTTTTCCCTCAATTTCTTTGATATAATAGTTTGTTATTGAGTTGCATGATGAATTTAATTAAAGAGTTGTATGTTGACAATGAAACCTTGATAATGAAAGAATGATGATTTTACTAGTTGAAAAGAATGATGATGGAATTTATGAGTTGAACTCATTAAGTGAATTTTTGAATGAAATGCAACTCAATGGCAAAGTAGGATGATTTGGGTTAGGAATGCTAGTGTAATGTTGAATGGCTAGGTTGAGTAGCCAAAATAGTGAATATTGTCTTATATGCGTATTGTGATGATTTGAATAGGTTAAAAGCTTGTTGTGCATTGCGGTTATTTGATTGAAGGTTGTCGCGAAGGAGGTGAGTACTCTTGCATACGTTGAGTACGTTGAGTCGATTACCATATGATGGTGGATTCCGTGTGTGGTAATCAATTTGGCGTTAGGGTCTAATTCTGAGGTCGGGGCCTAAGAACCCCATAGTTGTATTAAGATGAGGCCTAAGAACCTCTTTGATTATTGTTTAAGTATTTGGATCCATGTATGTTTTGTGTAATCAACACGCTTTTATCAACCGAATTCATATCAACAATGGTGTTTGGTTAGTGTGTGTTCTTGGTGTTTGTGTGTGTGTTGAGAGAGAATTGGGATCAAGAGTGTGTTATTCAGGTGTAATAGTATGGAAATTATGTCAAGAGTTATGCTTATGTTATGCAAAAGTCATGATTTCTAAGGAATTGAGGGTTATTTATAGTCTAAACTATCCAACTATGCTAATTAACACTATTAGCCCCTCAACCTTAGAAATCATCAACTCATGACTTAACAACAAGTATGTCCATAACTTAAATTACAGTGTATCACTATTTTTGGATTTCTAACATTCTCCCCCTTAGTGATATATTGTTCGGTCTGAAGTACGTGTAGGAATGAGTTTGATGAGCCCGGTGATGAAGACAATTGGTGTGTTGAAACAAGTCTTCAAAGCTTTCTCATTGTCTTTGGAGAACTTGATTCAGTCTAGGTCTTGGACTTCTTGAAGTTAAATCATTTGTTGATTCTCAATGTTCTTATAGAACAGAGAATGATGAGTGTGTGTATGTCTTGAATCTTTGAAGATTGTTGAATCATGAATCAGAGTTGTCTTTTGAGGTGCGGAAGGTATGAACTTGTCTTGAATTCTTTTCTTTGAAATCTTGAAATGAATTTTCAGAAACATGTACTCTCCCCCTTGATGTGTGCCATGTAGCTTTAGATAAAGTGTTTGTTGAATGACATGAAGATCTTTAATTTGATGAAGACTCTTTTTAAGGCTTTTCTTCTTTGTCACATTATCTTAAGCACTTTTGAGAGTAAATATTTGAATGAGGATTTGACAAGTCTCTTATGAATTAATTATGCTTCCCCTTAATCCATGAGTAATCACAGTCTCTTCGATTTTTGAAGCTGAATGATAGTATCTCTGAAAGCAATTGAAACAACCAAACACAAACTTTTCTCCTTGTCCTTATCAATCATTCTAATTTCTTATCCTAATCAATAATCAATCATACTATTTTCTCCCCCTCATAATGACAAAGTTGGGAACCAATGTCATTATGCAAACATTGATTTATTTGATTGTTTGAAAGAAATAATCATGACTAAGATCTAGACATTATGCTCATGGAGAATTATCAACCATCAAAACATCAATCTAACCATATAATCCAACCCAATTGTTCCTATGGATGACTAAAATGTGAGATTGAAGTTGTTGGGATAAACATTGTATCATGGTGTTGGTGTTTTCTGTGTTCGGATGATGAGAAAAGAAACCGGATAAGAAAGATCCGTTTGCATTCAAAAATCGAAAGGATTAATGAAATGACCGAAAGAAATGTATATCATTTATCGGATTTTCTATGTATCATTGAGAAAAGCACAAAGCAAACCTCTAACATAGTTCGGTCTTTTGGCTTTCCAACCTCAAGAATGCTTCAAAGAATGTAAACCATGGTCAGTGTCACCTAAGCGTTCGATAACCATGTTCTACTATCCTTAAAGACTTTTAGGAAAAATCCAAGGTCACAATAGACTTCTTGTTAACTCAATAATTAGAAAAATGCAATTATGAGACCTACGTTCAAAGTTGGAAATGATGTTAGCAATGGTAGGATCTCCATTTGATCATCGTGAAATATCAATTAAGATATCACTACAAATGTTCCGGCTATATCACAAAGATATGCATGTATATCACAAAGATATGACGTAAATGTGTCCTAAAGAATGAATAACGATCAAATTAATGATCAATCACGAGAGCTCTAGACACAAAGTGATCAAATGAAGTCGGGGACTGGAGCAGAGTGTCACCCTTTTTCAATATCAACGTCTTCCAAATGAAGAGTCAATAGAAATGAGAAAATCTCCGTGAGAAATAAAACAAGTATTTGTTAATAAACACTTGAGTGGTTAGGTAAGGATGTGCATCGCTTCAGTGGGTCCATGAAGGCTTCTTTAATACCGAGATATCAACAAATGACATCCGATAGAAATGTGTTTTACCAGGCGATTTGAGAATTTTAGGGAAGGGTATCAATTCTTTTAACCCTTTTCTCACAACATTATCACCATAACCTCTCACTTTTCGACTTTACTCCCTCCATCCTAGTTGCACGAAATCATCATCACTCAAAATACCCTTACAATCTAAAGAAAGAAGTGAATACTCCTGGGTTAGAACTCATCGGTGATGATGAAGTTCATGGAGTGAACGAATCGCTCAAGTGCAAACTAAACACCGAACTTCAATTGATGAAAATCATTTGAAAAATCATCAAATGTGTGTAAAAAAAATGATTTGAAAACACATTTGAAGTTTTGAAATTTTGAAATCACAAACTCCCCCTTAATCTATGCAAAGGTAAATCTTGAAAGTTTTCATAGAAAAGGTGGAGCAAAAATGATTTGTGTGAAATCAAAACAGGTTTTGTGAAAAATGAACTCAATCAATTGTTCAAAATGAGATAACTCAGGAGTACACAAAGGCGTTCAATCCTTTGCTTCTCATATCAACAACTGAGAGTTTTTGAAACAAGTGTAACAAAATCTGCAATTAACATCTTGTTTTACACATATACATTCATATAAGACCACTTGAAAGTACACAAAGGCGTTCAATTCCATGTTATCTTATATCAATTTATATGTATAACAACATGAGTTAATTTTCAATTTGGAAACATAAATAAGTTTTCTTTTTAAAACCAGGTTGCATACATAGTATATGTAAGCTATTTATAAAATAAATAACACAAATAAGCATGGGTTATACACTGAGTATGCATAAGCCACGAAGTAATAAATACATCATTTAAACACGGGTTACATATAGAGTATATGTAAACCACATTTAAAATAAATAGTTTAATGAAGAACGGGTTGCATACAGAATATATACAAGCCACTTTTAAAGTAAAAGGAAAGAAAAATGAAAAAAAAAAAAATTTGTTATTTTTCAAAATTTTATATTTTTTGTATTTGATTTTTGGTTTTTTCAAAATTTTTAATTTTTTTAACAATGAACCAAGAAGTCCTTCCATGATAAAGGTAATTAAGGATCAAGATTTAGCATACCAAGTTTAGAGATTAAGAAATTAAACCTCTTTTCGTCCAGTGGTTTTGTGAACAAATCAGAGAGTTGGTGGTCAGTTCCCACAAAGTAGAGTTCAATGTCACCTTTCTCAACATGATCTTTGAGAAAATGATATCTCACATCAATGTGCTTTGAGCGTGAGTGATTGACTGAGTTGACAGCAATTGCAATGGCACTTTGTGAATCACAATAGATAGGAACACGATCATATTTCAGACCATAGTCGGTAAGTTGTGTTTTCATCCATAACACTTGAGCACAACAACTAGCAGCAGCCACATATTCAGCTTCTGCTGTTGACAGTGATACACAATTTTGCTTCTTGGATGACCAACTTACAATCTTATCCCCTAAGAATTGTAAAGTACCAGATATGCTCTTGCAATCAAGCTTACAACCTGCATGATCTGCATCTGAATAGGCAGTTAAATTGAATCCAGTATCCCTTGGATACCAGAGACCAAGATTGGGTGTACCCTTCAGATAACGAAAAATTCGTTTTACAGCTTGGTAATGTAAATCAGTCGGAGCGGCTTGATACCTAGCACACATACATGTTGCAAACATTATATCTGGGCGAGATGCTGTAAGATACAACAACGAACCAATCATGCTTCTATACCTCTTTTGGTCAAATGGTTTCCCATTTTTATCAGCATTTATGTTTGTACGAGCAGCCATTGGGGTTGAAATTGAAGAACATGTAGTCATATCAAACTTTTTCAACATATCCTGTATGTACTTACCTTGTGATATAAAAATATCAGTTGGTAATTGTTTGATTTGTAAACCCAAAAAGTAATTCATTTCCCCAATCATGCTCATTTCAAAATGATTGACCATTAGAGATGAAAAATTTTGACAAAAAGTTTGACTGGTTGACCCAAAAATAATGTCATCAACATATATTTGGACAAGTAAAACATGTTTACCTTGCTTACGAATAATTAGGGTAGGGTCAATAGTACCTTTGGTAAAGCCTCCTTTGAGTAAGAAAGTAGATAAGGAATCATACCATGCTCGGGGTGCCTGCTTCAAACCATAGAGGGCCTTGTCTAACCTGTAGACATGGTTTGGCTTCTTAGGATCAACAAAACCTTCAGGTTGCTCCACGTAAACTTCTTCTTTGAGTTCTCAACACGATTTTATCAACCGAATTCATATCAACAATGGTGTTTGGTTAGTGTGTGTTCTTGGTGTTTGTGTGTGTGTTGAGAGAGAATTGGGATCAAGAGTGTGTTATTCAGGTGTAATAGTATGGAAATTATGTCAAGAGTTATGCTTATGTTATGCAAAAGTCATGATTTCTAAGGAATTGAGGGCTATTTATAGTCTAAACTATCCAACTATGCTAATTAACACTATTAGCCCCTCAACCTTAGAAATCATCAACTCATGACTTAACAACAAGTATGTCCATAACTTAAATTACAATGTATCACTATTTTTGGATTTCTAACATTTTGTTAGCGCACAAGTGAGTATGCAACTGATGGTATGACGATACCATCCACATGCGATAGTCTTTTGTGTTTTTGCCCTTCTTCGTATATATATTTGTATGCAAGTTTATTCACTAAGCATTCGCTTACTTTTTAGTTGTTTACCATTTTATAGATGGTTCCGGAAGAAGGAACTAAATCTAGGTGATTTGAAGTGTTGACGTTTGGCTTGATAGGATCCTGAAGGTATTTTGACCATTCGTGAATGAATGGTGTTTTTGGTAGATACTTAGTTCATCACACCTCGTATGGCTCTTGGTACAATCTTGACATTTTGATCTTGTGGATATGTATTTTGTTCAATGTGGTGTTTGTAATTCGTTTTGATAAAATTTGAAGTCAAATGAATGTTATGGTTTATGTGTCAAAATGGGTAAATGACCCGTTTCATTATGGAATGTACATTTGGTGAATTGAAAGCTTTTGAAACTTGTGTTGTGTAGTACTTGTCCATTTTGAATGTTTGGTAAATTGATTTGAGGTGTGAAGGTCAAATGGTGTGATTTTGCAATGCAATGGAAATGTCAAATTGATCTTTTGTTCAGGTTTTACAGTGATCTCGACGAGGGGATTATTGCCCTCGACGAGATCAGATGTTTTAGTTCAGCACTGACTTTTGATCTCGACGAGGGCAATTAAGCCCCTCGGCGAGATCAGGTCTGAAGTTAGAAAAAAAAATTACTTTTTTATTAATCGAGTTGTGTCGTTTCGGTATTAAAATGATTCATAGATGAGAGAAAAAAAATGAGTAGTTGAGATTTAAGGTTATTATAAATATATTAGGTAAAGATGTTTAAATTAGTGAATAAAGAATAGAGGTATTTTGAGTAGTTCAAATCATCTTTTCTTAAAAAAAGATAAAATGCTTTATAAGATAGTATTAGATGAAGTTATTTTTTTTTTAAAGTAAAGGTTATAACTGTGAATTTATAACAACACCATTCAGTACAAAATAGTATTGCTGAGGTACCACACTAGTTATCATGCAACAACCTTCATGTATATTACAATGAAAAAGCAAGCTAGCTAGCATAATAAATACCCAAATCTTACACTAACCAAATATTGCAAGAATTTAAAATAAAAAAGAAATAACAATCAAGCAAACTGTCTTGGTAATTCTTAGAATATAATTAAGCATAAAAACATACATATAATCACGAGTATGCGCAACAAAAGAATCGAATATGCAATCACATCTCTCTCTCTCTCTCTATATATATATATATAAGGCTATCAGAAAGCGCTCGGGTGGCGCTCTCTGAGCCCGCCATGTAAGCTTTTTCTGATATGGCGTTACCAAAGCGATTCGAACGACACGTCAGCAACCACGTCAGCATTTAGGGTCCACATAAGCATCAAAGCCATAATGTACCCTTTATATTTTTAAAAAGAAGTTGCTTGGTTTCGAACCCGCGATCTCCCAGATTTCTTGTAGGCGTACTGACCACTTGAACCAAGTTTGGTTTTGTCTTTCACTTGAGAAATTACAATTGATAAACTTCAAATCTTTGCTACACAAATTTAGGAAAGAATTGTTCCCAAAATCCGTTCCATCAGTTAATCAACAACTATTTCCCCAAAATCTTTTCTATTTCTTCCTAAACAAACCACTAAACTTTAGGGATTTAGGATTTTAAATAAATGGCTAAATTCAATAATTGATACACTTGATAAGTCAGTTCGTGGGCACTACTCATATTAAGAAGAAGGAATTGTTAAAAAGTGCAAAACAATCAGTGGGGAAAGATGATGCAACAAATCAAGTTGGGCCTAAAGATGGTGACACAATTTGTGATAAAAATCTTTCTAAGGAGTCAAATGATGGGATTCAAGATCAACTATTTGTAGCTAATAAGAAAATCAAAAAGGAAGGAAGATGTTTCAAATTCTAAATTTTTTCTATATCCACTGTCAAATTCACGATATCCAATCCTTTCACACGGGTTAGATTTTTCGATCGTTTCACTCTATATTAATTTAGTTAATCTTAATATGTATCTTTGTAAATATACATCATGAAATCTGTTATATATATCTATACTACTATATAAAAATTATAACACCTATGTTGAAAGTTTACAAAAATAGGACATGTTGAAAGTCCCAACTCAAGAGATGGTACTAACTGAAGGCACCTCTATGTCAATGGTAAGATTTCTTTGCAATATAAACAATGAACTGGAGACGACCAGTTACAGTGAATGTATACCAAGTCCTTAGTTAGATTACTTAACAGGTGACAATGAGAAAATGACAATGCAACAAGTAAATATAATAAAGTAAAAATGGTGAGACCAAGTTGTAATTTTCAAATGTATTTTATTTATTGATGCTAAATAAAATACAAGGTTGTTGCAAAACCAAGATAATACATAAATGTAAATATCCTAACAACCTATCAAATACAAATGATCTATACTTGGAAATTCTCTTTCACAATCGAAACACTTAAAGTTGTGAAGTGTTCCCTTTTACAATTGAGAGAATATTGCACAAGTACACCAAGAATATTGCAAAAGTCTGAATATGCAAAGTTATATTGTTGTTGTGCAAAGACCTCTATTTATAGACAAAGTTGGCATTGGGATTTCAACTTTGTCGTATAGATATGGTTGACAGCATTTAAGGAAACTAGGTAAGTTCCTTTGAAATGCTTGATAAGGTAAGTCAAGATGTTACTTTATCCAACCTGCTTTATGCACTTTTGTACTT
Source organism: Erigeron canadensis (assembly GCF_010389155.1). Lineage (NCBI taxonomy): Eukaryota > Viridiplantae > Streptophyta > Magnoliopsida > Asterales > Asteraceae > Erigeron > Erigeron canadensis. The sequence continues at coordinate 15,034,371 of NC_057766.1, read as the reverse complement.
TAATCATAGACAAATGATATTGTCTGCATAAAGCAAAAAGGTCTTCCTCGTAAACAGTGTAAAACATTGTAAAGGCTTTAAACTGATATTCTCCAGTTTCCATCTGAGTAGAATGTCAACTTGGCTTCGCTGCCATTGTCATTCTCTATCTTCCACTTGTTGTCTTCGACGTCAATTGGAATGTCTTCAGTTCTGATCGGATCTCAACTGGAGGAAGTCTTCAGTTGCATTAACTGTACGCTGCAACTAGACTTCAATATATTTCTGGACAAATCTTCTAGTCTCCAAACGCAACTAGAGACTGGCCAGTTTTAGTCGAAACTGGTCCTAAAAAATTCCCCCTATTTGTCCTGAAATATTGCCAAGTCTGTTCAAGTTCTTGTAACTATACAAGTATGAACTTGAAAGATTTGTATGACTAAATGTAATCTAATTTTCCAAGGCATTTTTATAGATCATCAAGTGCCTTGTTGTTTTTTTGTTTGTTTGTTAGATTTTATCTGTTATCTATCTTGTGGTTACAATCTGGCAACTTGTATATACATGATAAAATTACAACAGTTACAAGAAGGTAAATAAAATTACAAAATAGATAACTGAAGAAGAACTTAATCAGATGGCATGCGCCAGTTCTCCTTCGCTTTGCAACTGAAGAGATGGGTTGTCTATCTTCAGGATCATAGTTCAGTCTTTTCTCAACATTTTCTTTGAAGTTGATCAAACTTTGAAGTACATAGACCCAACCTTTCTCAATCTTGTTCTTCTGTTGCCTTGCCTCCAGCAAATTCAGCATCTCAACCTGCTCAGAATGTCCATACTGATGAACATCAGGATTCTCAATCATGAGTTGTGGTCCATTGAAGTATTGAATGGTTACCACAAATTGCCTTCCTTCAGGTTTGATTAAAACTTTAACTTCAGTGATTTTTCCTGGATGATATCTTCGCTGAAGAACTCCAATTAAATATGCACGTGCATTAGACTCATTGACCAGTTTGATCTGGGCAGTGCTTAGTTTATGTACAGCAGCTCGGATATTTTCAGTGGATGGCTCATTGGGTTCCACCCAAGTCCTCAAGTTTGCATCCCTTGGCAAAGGTTTTGGCTTTCATTTACTCTTGGACTTGGGTGGGTTCAACACTTGTTTGACTCTTTTCTTTATTTGCTCAGTCCTCTTCAGAATCCCTTCAGCTCTAACTTCATTGGCCTTCTCCACTGATATGTTTAAATTTTTGGCATCATGTTCAGCTTCATCTTCAGGATAGTCTTTGTCCAGATTGATTTCGATCATATCATTTACCAGTCCCACTATCCTTGGGTCACTTTTGACCTTCCTGTATTGCTCCAGTGTGATGCCCAACAGATTGGCATCATTTACATCTAGTATGCCCAATCTTTGCAGTTAAACCCTTGAGACCAACAAATTGGCTTTCTTTTGTTTCTTTCTTTCATTTATAGCATTACCAATTCTAGCCAATCTCTTGCTGTCAGATTCAGTCACTAGAGGAAGCTGATCAGGATTTCTAGTTTCCAGTAAAGGTACATCAGTGGCTAGCTGGGCAGATTCAACAGTTGCATGTGCCTTGCCCTTATTCTTCTTCCCCCTATCACCTACATCCTCAAATTCTTCAATTATGAACTCACCAGCATTAGTACTGGCAGCGACAACCAATTCTTTCCCAATACTTGAACCTGGAGTTTCAAGAAAAGTGTTAGGTGTATGAACAGATCTTTCTCCCTTGGCAGCATCTAGTCCGTTTCTTATAGCTTCAAAATTAATGTGACTAGATGGTAAGCGATCTAGAGACTGCCACGACCCCATGTTCTTGCACTCCTTGAAGACTCCACAAATCACGCGAACGGTCCTCCATAGATGATTGATTTCTTGGGACTGAACCAAAACATTGCCATTGGTTGTGTCTTGACTCAATTGTATTGCTTTAAGAATGTTCAACTCATTTGGAGAGAGACCAGTTGCAACTGCTTCCCTAACCACTTCCTTTTCCTTCTCTTTGCCAACTTCAGTTGTCCGATTTGTTATTGTAGTTGAGTGATCAGATACCTTGCTAGCTAAAGTGTCCAGACTACACCTCAACCGATCAATCTGAGATGTAATGGGGGTGAGATCAACCTGGGGGGCTGCAGTCTTGGTGATCTCAGATATCACCTTTTCCAAAATTGTTGTTCTCTAGCAGCCAAGGTATCCTCTATCTTTTGACCAACTGAAGAGGCCAACTGGTTGCCAAGCTCTGTCACATCGAGACCAGGTTTTTCAGATAACAACTTAACCTGTCTTTTGAGCTCTTTCAAATCAACCTCTGATGATCTAACAGTTGTATTCAGCAGGTTGGTGATTGAAGATGTGACTCCAGATTGAGTCGGTGCAAAAGCCTCCTTTAAAGATGTTGCTAGTTGATTGGAGGAATTGACTAACTCGTTGAGCTTGTTAAATACCAAGTCCTCATTTGCAGAGAACTTATTGATCCCCAGGTCAACCACTTTGACGTTTGTAATGTGTTCTTTCCGGTACCTGGAGAGGGACTTGGTATTCTTATCAAGTATCTTTTGAATAACCTCAACCCTCATAAGAAGGTTTTGGATATCGGATTGAAAAGATACAAATTGGCTATCCAGTGATGGAGGGGAAGGTGTCACTGGACCAGTTCTGAAAGCTATTGGTACAACCGGAGGAGGTATTACAAGTGTTGGTTCTCCAGTTGTAGTAGCACCAGTTGAGACAAGAGGATTTGTTGAAGAAAGAAGGGGAAGAGATTCAAGTTGACGTACAGGCTAAGAATGCTCAGGTATGTACGTCGACGACGGTGGTGTTAGAATGTGTCTATTTCTAGGCACATTCATAGAAGATAGTAGTTGTTTGGAGGTGAATTGTGGAATTTCTTGAAGTGTGGAGAAGTCAGGAGTTGAAACTGAAACTTGTTGAACTAGGGGTTGATCAGAAAAGGAAGGGAGCTGATCATGTACAGATGCATCAGCCATTTCCTGATCAGAATGTGTCTTATCTAAATCCGAAGATTCAAGCTGAAACTCACCCACATTCGTGCCTAGATCCATGAATGATAGGGGTGGCTGAAGAAGTTGTTCAGGCTCATGATGACTAGTTCCAGTTGCCTGGATGGTTTCATCAGTTGAGAGATCCATTGCCGAAGCATCTTCTCCCTGGAAAGAGGTCACTGGTGCCTCAACTACAACTGCTCTTTCCTCAGTTGCAATATCATGGGCCGTAGAGTCTAGAACCTCGATCTCTGGCTGTGACTAGCCAGAAACTTCGTCAGTTCGTGCTTCAAGAGTGTCGGAAATATGGCTTTGAAAGTTAAGTGCTGACACGGACTATAAGATGGGCTGGGCTGGCCCAATAATATCTTCACCACTTCTACCTACAGCAAGTTCGGAAGTGGTTGCCTGGTGTTCAACCCTTTGACTATCTCCAATAGCTTGTTGGGAAGAAATTGGAGGGCTGGCTGTGGTACTAATGTTAGTGGGAAGTTCTGACTGTTTCCTAAGGCGCTTCTTCATTGTATGTTTTGCCTTTGGAACAACTTGGACACCTGTTAGGAGGTCTCCAGGGTGAGAAAGTGGAGGAACTAACAGGCTGGAGCTGGTGGGAACAAATTGCTGCCAAGGTTCGGCAACCATCACAGTACCAGCAGAGAGTCCAAATACATGGAAATAACCAATATTTGGCTTACGATTCCTGAGTACTTCATAAGTAGTCTTCTTGTGCCTTTTGATGTAGACAGACCTATTTTGGGTGTGACAAGCTGTTGCCACTACTTCAGCCCAAAAACTGGTGGGAAGACCAGATTCAGATGGCATACTTATTGCGGCTTCTATCAAAGTATGATTCTTCCTTTCAACCACACCATTTTGCTCTAGAGAGTGAGCTGAAGAAAAGTTTTGAGAAATGCCAGTGTCATTGCAAAATGATTCAAGTACTTTATTCTGAAATTCTGTACCATTATCACTTCTTAACTGACACACTTTGTTGGTATACTTGAGTTCAATTCTTTTGATGAGTGAGATGATTTCAGCAGCTGCATCACCTTTGGATTTGAGGAATATCACCCAACAGTATCTGGTGAATTCATCAAGCACAACTAGAGTATAACGTTTTTCAGCTCTAGTTTTAACATTCACTGGACCAAATAAATCCATATGAAGCATGTGAAGAGGTTCAGTGATACTAAAGTTTTGCCTGGTTTTAAAAATGGCTCTTTTCTGCTTGCCCATCTCACACCCTGGACATGGCTTTTCTATCTTAAAGGAAATAAGAGGTATCCCATCTGCTAATTGTTTACGAGACAACTTATTAATATTTTTGAAATTTAGATGGGATAGTCTCTTGTGCCACAACCAGTTGGTGTCCTCATCAGCCTTGGTATAGAAACAATGCTCTTTTGGAGCAGGTTCCATATCCATGATGTACACATTTCCATTTCTTGGGGCAATCATTACCACTTGCCAATCCTTGTTAATATGGTGCCTTGTGTAACATCGAACAGAACTCTGAAGCCATCATCACACAGTTGACTTATACTGATCAGGTTATATTTCAAACCATTTAAAAATGTAACTTTAGTGAATTTGACTTGTCCATTGTTAAGCACACCATATCCTTCAGTTTTTCCACTACCATCATTACCAAAAGTCACTATCGGTCCATCTTGGAAAGTGAATTCTTCTAGCAGGGACTTACATCCTATTATAGTCCGTCCAGCTGCGCTGTTCAGATACCAGATATGCTTCTTTCGATTGCCCTGCACACCCACAAAATCATTAGTTGTTTTTGTGAACCCATCTTTTCTTGATGGGTTCACTGGACTTCATCTGAGAAGCCACAGTTGATTGTTGAGGGGTGGAACTGGAGGCTGAATCTAGAGCTTGTTCAATTGCTTCAGATCCATGAGTAAAAACAATTGGTACTTGGTATTTGTTTCCCTTTTTATTTTCAGTTTTGGTTCCAGTTGGAACCTTTTGTTTTTGTTTAGATTTGGGGTTTTGACATTTGGTTTTCAACTGAAGGAGAAGAGGCTCCTTCCAGATTTTTGATTCTGGCAGTACAACTCTGAACCTGCCTAGACAAAAGTTGGAGTTGACTGTCCAGTTTCAGCAAAAATGTCATTTTCAACAGACACCTGAACCTTGGACTTAGGTTTAGTTTGATTCTTGGTCTTAGGATTCTTGGGCTCCTTTGACTTTTGAGGTAAAGGCTTTTCACCAGCAACCTTTTTAACTGGAGCTTTAGCCTAAGTGGCTCCGGTTTTAACCTCAACAGGGGTGATTTCAACAGATTCAGTTTTGACACTCTTAGGTTGATCATAAGGAGTTTCAACTTGAAGAGATGAAAGCAATGCATGGAGATCTGGTATGGCAGCTGCCATCTAAAGATCTCCAGATTTCCATGCATTCTTTTGGGCATCAATTGTTCTTGAAAATGCATCATAATTCTTTTCAGATGCTTTTACCCAGGACTTGATAATCATTTTTTCTTTCTTAAGATCAGCTTTTAAACTTTGATTTTCAAGTTTTAAAGCTTCAATTTTCAAAACTGGCTCTTTGAGAGCCAACTGGACACTTTGCAAGTCATTCAACTGGGTTTCACATTATTTAATTCAGTTAAAATTGTTTCTAGATATCTTTCACTATCAGTTCTAACAGTTTCAACAAACAATAAATCACCATTGAGTGATTCAACAATGTCCAGTTTCAATTCAGGGTCATCCTGCTTATCATAATCACATACCTTCTTCAAAATGATGTCCACCCATCTTCTTGCAATGACATCATCTTTCACCAGATGTTGCTGTTGATCTTCTAGTGTCATAAAACACATATCCCTAATCTCTTCCTCATTATCAGATGATTTATCAGAGAGTTCCCACTTCCCTTCAGTGCTTGCCATCATGCATTTATTCTTTTCTTTTTCTTTTTCAAGAGACAAGAGGCCAATTTGTGCCTTAAGCTTCTTATATTTAACTTTATATTTATCATCAGGCACATAATAAATTGGGACAAGGGGACCAGATTGATTGTTCATCTGACTAGATCTGCATTCCTTCATAAAGTGACCTTTCTTACCAAACTTATAGCAAGTAAGATTGGCCTTGTCCAGAGAGTTGGAGCTGGAAGCATTGTTGGAACCATTAAATCGATTAGACTTATGCTTAAGCCTATTAAAGGTCTTGGCAATTATGGCTACCAAATCATCATTGTCAATTTCATCACAACCAACACTGATCTCAGTGGTCAAACCAGAGTTCAACAAATTGCTTAACATCTCCTTCATAGAATGTAACTGGACATTCTCAGCAGAAATTAAAGCAGCACAAGGTTGTCAAGTGAAACTGGTTACCTTGGAACTTTGGGCATGGTTTATGGCATCCTGTTCAGCCACAAGTCTTGCAGCATTGTTATCCTCAGTGAATCTGAAAGCTCCATAGAGAGATGCAACAATGTGACTATGTAGGGTTTTACCTTGTCTTAGGACAAGAATCATATTTTCCCATTTAGATGGAAGAATATCACAGAATTTCTCAAAAAGGATGTCCTTGTCTTTTTCCATACCCAAACCTCTCAACTAACTGATAAGGCTAGTAAATCTGGTATATGTACCAGCTAGACTCTCATTAGGTAGAGCAAAGAAGGATTCACACTTCTTGTTCAAGGCAACTTTCCTAGTGACAATGGTATCATCACCTCCTTCAAACTAAATGACCAATTCATCCCACATTGCCTTGGCACTGGGAAACAACACAAGTGTTGGAATTAAGTCTTCAGGGACAACAACAAGGATCATGTTTTTCAATCTGGTATCCATGTCTACCAATCTACGATCCTCAACTGACCAGTGGTCTTCTTGTTTTTCTCTAGAGCCTCTTCTTCCTGTTGGATCAAGAAGAGGACTTACCCCGAGAGACATGGGTATATATGGTCCATCCTTAAGGATTTTCAACATATACCTCTCTATCCCACCAAAATGCAGCAACATTCTGGTTTTTCATGTCCCAAACGTTTCACCATTTCCATCAAATTTGGGAACGGGAGTATTTGAGTAATGGACATGGACGTGGTTGGGGGCATTAGGAGGAAGAGGTGGAGGAAGATTGGTATTAACAGTTTGATTAACATTTTGATTAGGTACAATATTGTTAGCATGAATGTTTTCATCATGACCAGGACCATTCTCACCTTCAGTAGTAGACATCTTAGCAGATCTAGGCAATTATGTTAGTCTCTAGCTCTGATACCACTTGTAAGTCCCAACTCAAGAGATGGTACTAACTGAAGACACCTCTAAGTCAATGGTAAGATTTCTATGCAATATAAACAATGAACTGGAGATGACCAGTTACAGTGAATGTATACCAAGTCCTTAGTTAGATTACTTAACAGGTGACAATGAGAAAATGACAATGCAACAATTTGGTGAGACCAAGTTGTAATTTTCAAATGTATTTTATTTATTGATGTTAAATAAAATACAAGGTTGTTGCGGAACCAAGATAATACTTAAATGTAAATATCTTAATAACCTATGAAATACAAATGATCTATACTTGGAAATTCTCTTTCACAATCGAAACACTTATAGTTGTGAAGTATTCCCTTTTACGATTGAGAGAATATTGCACAAGTACACCAAGAATATTGCAAAAGTCTGAATATGTAAAGTTATATTCTTGTTGTGCAAAGACCCCTATTTTTAGACAAAGTTGGCATTGGGATTTCAACTTTGTCGTATAGATATGGTTGACAACATTTAAGGAAACTAGGTAAGTTCCTTTGAAATGCTTGATAAGGTAAGTCAAGATGTTACTTTATCCAACCTGCTTTATGCACTTTTGTCCTTTAATCATAGACAAATGATATTGTCTGCATAAAGCGGCATAAAGCAAAAAGGTCTTCCTCGTAAACAGTGTAAAGCATTGGAAATGCTTTAAACTGATATTCTCCAGTTTCTATCTGAGTAGAATGTCAACTTGGCTTCGCTGCCATTGTCATTCTCTATCTTCCACTTGTTGTCTTCGACGTCAATTGGAATGTCTTCAGTTCTGATCAGATTTCAACTGGAGGAAGTCTTCAGTTGCATTAACTGTACGCTGCAACTATACTTCAATATATTTCTGGACAAATTTTCTGGTCTCCAGACGCAACTGGAGAATGACCAGTTTTAGTCGAAACTGGTCCTAACATCATATTTGATTAAAATTGTGTTTTGGAGATATAAATCATGATTATTGGCCGACTTGCAGGATCGATTTTTATGTGTAGCTATATGTATTATTATTTTTATAATAGAATACGAAAATTCAATATGTTCTATTTAAACTGAATCTCTTTATAGATTCAAGGTTTTTAAGTGGTTTGCATGTTCGTCATGTCTTGTATCTTTATGATTATATAGATATTCCAGTGTTTGATTTTATGCAAATCATGTTGCCTTTGTTGCCCTTAGTTTTTTTTTTCCAAAGCTTTAGTTTTGTTAGCTGACATTAGTATGCTCATGCTGTTTAAATATGAACTTCAATGAATGTTTTCATACTATGTTTATTATTTGATAGTTCAGTTGGGTTATATTTGTTTTCATGCTATGTAGTTCAGAGTTTGTATATGGTAATATTCCACCAATGGTTGCACAAATGAGGGTTTGTCGTCGATCTATTGCTAATGATCGTTTGGTAGGTTTACTTATGTAGAGCATGAGATTTTCATGTAGTAAAATCTCTCTATTTTGTCATTTTTATATCATTTTCCTTCTTATTGTCAAGTTTTTGGACTTGAGACTAAGTTTTAGAACAACTTATGACATGAGTACAATATTAGCGGCCAAACTGACAAAAGTTTAGGTTTTGGAATGTCAGCCAAATGCGATGAAGGAAATGTCTGTTATATTTAATGATTTATAGGTTATCGAAGTTAGAATGTAATAGCTAATTTCTAAAAGTTGTTATAATTTCATGTTTTTGATTTGATATATCAAAACTTTGATTACATTGGTTTTGTTTTGATATAATGCTTAGTTTTTGACTGTATTTGTTCAATCTTTTAAACAATGGGTTCGCCATAATGATGGTTTAAGAATGTACTATCTATTAAATATGTAGAGATTACGTTTTGCTATTTGATAAATGATTGCCATTATGCTCTTTGCCAAATAAAAATACATACAAAAATCTTTCATGTTATCCCATCCTTTCTGGTCCACCTTACTACTTATTAGCCTAAACCCCTTGCTTCATAATATACAACTCTCCAGCCTAACTTAGAGTTAAACCATACACATTAGTTAAAGTATCTTACACTTTGTATGTCTTTTGTTCTATCCTCTGTTTTCACCAAGTTGCATGGCAACCATGCTTACCAATGTAACAACTTGTTAGAATATGAACACATAAACATACAAGATCACGAATAAGCGCAACGGAAGTAATCGAAACATATATGCAATCACATTAATTAACAAAGAGAGAATTGAGACGTGTACCTTATATGCAAAGATCCAATTGAAATAATAATAATAAGATTATTATTAATGCTTAGGGTTTAAAGCAAAACCCCTCCACGATCGCACACTAGACATCCCGAATAATGTATGCTAGTACCCGATCCCGAACCTAAACAACCCTTTGTTTAAAACCCTAAACTTAAAGTCGAAAACCGAAAACCCTTTTGGGGAGGGGTTTCGGCCAAAACAAGAGAAGAGGGAGAGAGGAGAATTTGTTTCTGAATGAATGAAAAACCTAGGAATTAACCCTTGTATTTATAGAGTAATTTTAGGTTAACTTTTCTTGGAGATTAAGTAAACATCAAGGCTATGGAAAGCCTTAATGTGGTCGGCCTCCCCTAATGGACTTAGGTCCAAGTCCACTTTCCAATTTTAACATTTTAATCCTCCTTTTTAATTAATTAAATATAATTAATCCTTTAACTATGTTTAATTAATTATTTCGTGATCAAACTAATTAATATATTACTTTAATATATCAATTGTTATTATCGAGTTACCGTGTCATTTCGTGTGACCCAATAGGCTTAAATTATTCCCGGACATGCGACTTATAATAATATGATCATATGTCAACAGCTCCCACTTGAGCATGTTATTATAAACGCAATAACATTGGTTGGCGTCTAGCAACACTCCAATGCTCCCGAAAATATTTAAGAATAGATTCTTAATTTGCCAAGTTGAAATAATTTAGTCTTTAATATCCCTTTGTTCAGATACCCTTGTTAATTATGAATATGGATTAATGTCATTTCATAATTTAACGATTATGTTTCTCATTTCTATAATTCATTAAGATTACCAAATTAGTCAAGACTCCTCTTGAGTTCATTTGGGTACGGCCATACAAACATCTTAATTAATTAATGAGGGGCCCAAATTGTATCATACTTCAGTTGCAAATTAAAGGAACAAATTCTGTATTGACTACAAGTGTCTGGCGATGTCGTTTCATAACATTTCTGAAAATAGCCCTTTATTACTGCCTTGTTCAGGACAGTTAGGAACTATATCAAGAAATGCAATCCACACATGCATAACTCACTTGTATCTTAAGTCAAAGGATAAATAAAGTAACCATTTCACGAATTTTATTTAATGACGCCGATCCATAAAATGATAATTCGTTCTGTGGGGTAAGTCTAATATTCACCTTTTGAATATCATGTGAGTTTGGTACGATCCACCATCTTCAAAATATTCCCTTAAATATTTTCACCAATCTCTCACAATTGTCATACTTTAATCATATTCCCATATATTTAATCGACAATAGACATTTTGAATATTCAACTAATATTCATGGATTTAAACATGCAAATATAGGACACAATTATTATAAAAATGAAAGCACTTATACCGCGTATAAAAATTCATTTATTGAAAATAACAATTGTTTAACATCCCATTATCCAAATACTAATCACAGATTTACATGAAATAACTTAGCAATATCTAAGACCTAAGCCTTCTGCATGCTTGTTGAGCTTTCCCTTCGACAATGCCTTTGTAAAAGGATCCGCCAAGTTATTATCTGTGTGAACTTTGAGTAAATTGATTTCACGTGATTCGATTTGCTCTCGAACATAGTGATATCTCATTTGGTAATGTCTGGCACCCTTTTGAACCCTAGGTTCATTAGCAATGACAATTGCTCCAGAATTATCACAGTACAGATCCATAGGTGTATCATTTGATGGCATCACATCAAGCCCAGAAATAAACTTTCTGATCCAGACAGCTTCCATTGTTGCATCCGAAGCAGCTATATACTCAGACTCTGTAGCAGACATAGCAACGGTAGATTGCTTCTTGCTCTTCCAATCTACTGCTCCTCCATTTAAAATGAAGACATACCCTGACTGAGACTTGGTATCATCCTTATCAGTCTGAAATCCAGCATCACAGTATCCAGTGACTTTAAGCTCTTGATCCGGATTTCCTCCATACACCAAAAACAATTTTTAGTAGCACGCATGTACTTAAGAATGTTTTTCACAGCAGTCCAATGATCCTCTCCGGGATTTTGCTGATATCGGCTTACAATATTTTGCGCGAACGCAATGTCAGGTCTAGTGCATCTAACCGCATACATGATAGAACCCACTGCCGAAGCATAAGGAACTCTCTTCATACGCTTCACCTCTTCAGGTGTAGAAGCACCATTCTTGTTGGATAAATTAAGTCCTTCTTGCATAGGCAAGTTCCCGTGCTTAGAATTTTCCATCTTGAATCTCTTCAAGATCTTATCTATATACACACTTTGACTTAATCCGATCAACCGTTTACTTCTATTTCTATAGATTTTGATTCCAAGTATAAATGCTGCTTCACCCAAGTCTTTCATAGCAAAACACTTTCCAAGATAAGATTTAACGTCTTTCAACATTGGAATGTGATTTCCTATTATCAATATGTCATCGACATACAAGACAAGGAAAGTAACATTACTCCCACTAGCTCTGCGATATACACATGGCTCATCAGGATTTTGAACAAAATCAAACTTTTTGATCTCTTCATCAAACCTTTTATTCCAACTCCTTGATGCTTGCTTTAGTCCATAAATGGACCTTTGAAGCTTGCATACTTTGTTGGGATGTTTTGGATCGACAAAACCTTCAGGTTGGTCCATATAGACTTCCTCATCTAGAAAACCATTCAAGAAAGCGGTTTTGACATCCATTTGCCATATCTCAAAGTCATGGTACGCCGCTATGGCTAAGATGATCCTAATAGCTCTAATGTCTGCAACCGGAGAAAAGATTTCCTCATAATCAACTCCAAAGAGTTGAGTATAACCTTTCGCCACAAAACGAGCTTTATAGGTGTGTATATTTCCATCCATGTCGGTCTTCTTCTTGAAGATCCATTTACACCCAACGGTTCTACCATTTGGTGGAAGATCAACCAAGCTCCAGACTTGATTGTCTTTCATGGATTTCATTTTCACATTCGCAGCTTCAAGCCATTTTTCAGATTTCGGATCTGATAATGCAGCATTGAAATTAGGAGGTTCATTCAAATCTCCTACCACGTGTTGTTCAGACTCAATCATAAGATTTAATCTTTCACGAGCACGTATAGTCCTTGAGGACTTACGAAGTGGAATCGCTTCATCTTCAACTTGAAGTTCATCTTGAGATTCATCTCTTTGAACATTCCCCCCCCCCCCAAGTTGAAGATTGCTAGTATCTTTAGAAGTTGACACATCTTCTTGATGCTCATCAAGTTCAACAATCCTCCCACTATCTTCTTGAGATATGAGTTTCTTTTCAAAGAACTCAGCATATCGATGAACCTTGACAGTGTTTTCCGTAGGAAAGTAGAAGTAGTAACCCATTGTTTCCTTTGGGTATCCTACAAAGATGCACTTAACAGATCTAGGTGCAAGCTTGTCAGGCGTATCTTGTTTCACGAGCGCCTCACATCCCCAGACCTTTAAGTAAGACAATTGAGGAACACTCCCATGCCATAATTCATGCGGTGTCTTGTCAACTTTCTTAGTTGGAACCATCTTGAGAATGCGAATAGCAGTCTCAAGGGCATAATCCCAAAACGAAAAAGGAAGAGTCGTATGAATCATTATTGATCGAACCATTTCCAACAAGGTTCGATTCCTCCTCTCCGAAACACCATTGTGTTGAGGAGTATATGGAGGAGTAAGTTGTTGAACTATTCCACAAGCTTTAAGATAATCCTTAAACTCTTGACTCAAGTATTCACCACCTCGATCCGAACGGAGGATCTTGATAGTTTTACCGAGTTGATTCTCCACTTCACTTTTAAATTCCCTGAATGTTTCAAAGACTTCATGTTTATGCTTGATCAAGTAAACATAACCATAACGACTGAAATCATTCGTAAAAGTGACGAAATAGCTAACACCTTTCCTTGACATATGTCTAAATGGGCCACATACATCCGAATGTATTAGTCCAAGTAGATCTTTAGCCCTTTCCGGTTTATTTGGAAAAGGTTTCCTTGTCATTTTGCCAGAAACACAAGACACGCATTTTTCAAATGATTCATCATTTGATTGCAAGACACCGTCCCTTTGAAGTCTTTCAATGCGTTTCTCGCCAACATGAGCAAGCTGACAATGCCAAAGATAAGTCGAGTCCAAGGTGGACTTGACTCGTTTGCTAACTTGATACATTGAATTATCCTTTGAATCACAACCACGCATATCAATTTCATAGATACCATCACAAGCAATAGCATCAAAATAATGAACATTATTTCGAGAAACTGAAATTCCAATATCATTAAAGAAATTAACGTAACCGTCGTTTTTCAACAAAGAAACTGAAATAACACCTCTAGTAATAGAAGGTGCATAATGACAATCGTTCAAGACAATTATTAAACCACTAGGTAAAACCAAATGATAATCGCCGATCTCTTCCACAGCTGCAGGTAGGCCATTTCCCACGAACAGTTGTAAAGATCCCGGCTTCGGTTTCTTTCCTCTTCTAAGCCCCTGTAAAGAATTACAGATATGAGTACCACACCCAGTGTCGTAAACCCATGAATTCCACTTAGAAAATGAATATAATTCAATGGTGAAGAACATACCTGAAGTCCCGGACGTACCGGGCTGCTTCTTCTTCAACTCAGCAAGATACTTGGGACAATTCCGCTTCCAATGACCCACTTCATTACAATGGTAACAAGGTAGGTTCTTAGCGGGATGTTCCTTCTTCGCCGGAGGGGTCTTCTTAGGTTTAGGAGCAGCAACTTGCTTTCCTTTACCGTCAGCCTTGCCCTTTCCCTTCGGTTGTTTGCCTTTTTGGACCTTACCCCCCTTTATCATGAGACAATTGGGAGTACCAGTTTTCTTTGGTAACTTCTTTTCAAATTCAACAACCATTGCAAGAAGTTCCGGAACGGTTTTATCCATGCTATGCATAGTATAATTGCGTCCAAATTCTTCAAAATCCTTAGATAAGGACTTGAGAATCAAACCAATTTGTACTTGCTTTGCATAAGGAAATTTCAACCTTTCCAACTGCTCAAAGTATCCTTTCATCTTAAGGATATGAGCGCTCACCGGTGTTCCTTGTTCATGTCGCAAGTCATGGAGTACATCGATAAGATTGTATAACTCCACGCCAGCTTGCTTCTCGAACATAGACTTGAGTTCAGTAAGCATATCACACGGAAATGAATGCTCAAATTGCTTTTGTAGGTCAGCATTCATGCTTCCCAACATCAGACAAGCGACCTCATTATGCCTATCATATGCAGCCGCATATTCCGCTAATGCTTCAGTAGAAGCATTGGCAGCAGGAGTAACAGGTCTTGGCTCTTCAAGGACTTGGTACTTTCTTTCAGCTCTCAAAACAATCCGGAGCTGACGATACCAATCATTGAAATTCGGTCCAGAAAGCTTTTCCCTTTCCAACATCAGCCTGAACGCCGATTGATGTATGTTTTGAGTGGTATTGATTGTTTCCATCTACAAAACAGACAAAAAGTTCAATTATCAGTATTTCGATAATTATCTTTATGAAATGTAATTTTACCCTTGTTAAATTCATCTAACAAATTACTTTCACTAATGCTAGGATCCAACTTGACATACAATCATTTCATCAGTTGATCTGCTAGAAATGACGGCATTAAAAAGGTTATCGAGAATCGATAATTGCATTCATGCAACTCCTAGGTTTTATGGGACTTACAATAACACTGTAAAGGGGTATTAAGTGTTTTGTAAACATGTTTTGTCCCATCTTATGCCACGGTTTAAGGTCTCACCTCTTAACTCGTTTTAAGTTGTAACAACCCTCATTTTCCAATTAGGATAATTTACTTGGACTTATCTAGGTCCTTATCCCTAGAGGTTTATTAAGAGAATTGACCTTCTAGACATTCAAAGCATAGCGATAATTGCCCCCTAGTACAGTGAAATGCCATAAACAATAACTATAATTATTCAATACGATCTCAAGCTACAGATATTAATTCTAATTGAACTTGACAAAATGCAAATGAACCAAAAATTGAATCTCGAGAAGTTAAGTTATATAAATAATAAGGTAAGACTCACAAGTTGTGATAACAATCATAAATCTTCACAAAGGACCAACAATTCAAACGCCAAACTAATTGACGTACATTTGAACACAAAGATATAATGACCATCTTGAAAATAAATTTATAAACTATTATGTACATAATAGTAAGCTTGAATAATAATAAGTACATAAATATATTGCAACATTTGAATAAGTCTTCCAATTAAAAAATTTGCATACAACTTAAACTTATTATAAATATAAACTCTTATAAAATCCACCAATCAACATACAACTAACCCACTTATTCTTACACTCACACACCCATAATACATACATATACTTATTTGCATGTCTTAACACTAGTTGGGAACTAACCCAACACCTCACCCCATGAGTTAACCAACCCATGTCTTCCCACCACACCTCTTAACCAATAAACTCACTCCATACCCTTAATTTTCTGCATAAGCCACATTTTTTTATGCCCCAAGACCCTCCCTCCAACCAAAAAAATAGTTAGATGCTTTGTTTCTTACACTTCCAAGGTACATTATACCTATACTTACACTCCAACTCACACTATACACTCCCTAAACACTCCAACACTTTCCAATACACTTAATCTCTTATTTCTCTCTCATTTTTCTCCCAAAATCTGCACATTATCATCTTCCTCTCTTCATCATTTTCGGTTCAAAGAAAGCAAGAAAAAGGCAAGAAAAATCAATCTAAAGTTATAGTAATAATAAGGGTTTTTAAAGGATTAAACAAGGGTTGATTCAAGATACTTTTAAGGGTTATTTCAAGCTTGGAAATAAGGTTTATATGGAGCATAAAAGCCACGAAATTTTCTGCCCAAAACAGCCCCTATTTCTAGTTCATCAAAGGTATAAATCTTCATCTCTTAGTTTAATCTATCTTGTTTTAGTATATACTAAAAGATCTTTATCAAAGACCATGTTTTTCTTTGATTTTCTTCTTGAAAATACACTTGATGAAGGCAAGTTGATAGAATCTTCTTCCTCATGCTCATGCATGTCGAAATCTAGAAGAAAGATTCAAGGATTCAACAAGTTTAAGACCCAAAAGTGTTGTTATAGATTAAATAACTTTTAAAGTGATTTTCCTATGAAATATGGTCATATTTTTATATATTTTGATGAATATATTTCTGAAGTTTTTCATAAAAATATGTTTTTAAGTTGTTGAATTGAAGATGGATAAAGATTTGTTGTTAATATGATGAGATGATTACATGCATGCTTAGATTTGCACTAGTTTAATTTGGTTTTGATATGGGACTTGAGATGGATCTTTTAAGGATGATTGATGAACTTGAAATTGATTGAAATCTGCATATTTGATGTTAAGAGATACAAAACAAAGTAATAATTTTGTTAGTGGGAATCTAGAGGTTAAAGCAAGCAAACAAAACCATTGGTAAGTTGATATAACCAATAAACTTTCTGACAGAATTGATCTCCTATCTTAGAACGGGTAAACTGAACATGTGAGGACATTTTCAAGAAAAACTATAAAAATAAAAGTTGTAGACAAATGAGTTAAGATTAACCTCCAACTGGAATTACTCAAAAATACTAAACCAAACGAAAGATATGATTTTTCTACTGAAACTGGTCAAAACTGTAATTTTGTATGAAAATTTAATAAACTTTAACAATTTTTATCTCCTAATCCATAAAGTTCCAGGAGGTCATACTTGGTGGAAAGTAATTTCAATGTGTTGTGAACTTAAAATAAAATCATGGGATATTTCGAACAATCAGAACATCAAGAACTTTTATAAAACTTCTGATGTCGTAAGCAGTGCCCATTCGGGACAGTTTGTGTTTGGATAATTTTTAAGGACAACAAACATCATCTAAAAATTCACAAAAATACTAGATACATATAAGTCACTGCGTAAAATTCATGAAGGTCCAAATAATTCGTCTTGACCCCAAAATAGTAGCTAACATTTCGTAAAAATAAAGTATAAAACAGAAAATTTGTAAGTAATCTTATAAATGGCATAATGGGCTATGTAATAAACTAAGAATCATAATGGGCTAACCCGGCCCAAATAATGAACCCATAAGGAACACAAATCAGTAGGCCCACTTGGCCCAATAAGCCTTATAGCCCAATAACCACTATGACCCATTATGCACCTAACCCAAATAAGGTAAAGCCCAATAACTAATGTAAGCCCAAAACATTTAAAAGCCCATAACACTTAAGGCCCAATTGATAATGGCCCATAACACTTAAACGAATTTCATGAGATAAGTGTAATAAAAATAAAACAAAGATAATTAAGTGAGATAGGAATAAGTAATTATGTTAACCAAGTTATATACTGATATCACAAATGCTAATTCGCGCTAAAATCGGTTACACAACAAATGATGAATAAGGATAACATAGCTTAATATGATATTTCTACATGATAACCTAAGATGCCAAGTGAAACCACAAATAAAGCCAAGTTACCAAAAATCTAACAACTTATAACTACGCATGTAATTAAAGTAACCTTTTTCACCATCAATCGCTACAACCAAAACAATGCGAATGTTAGCAATATACTTGGATTCCACAATTGATAGCAACATAATGAAAGCGGCATTTCTAAGTGATGGCTTAAGATAGGAACTTACGTATATTAGTCCTATCGTAGGGATAGTCTTGGCTTGAAAAATGATGGAGGAACATAATGGATATATGGTCAAGGAAGCTATAGATGGGAAGTACCCATTTTGGATAGATGAGTATAATATGCGGCATATCAAGGTGAGTCATAGCCCCCTTTCAAACTCTTTTATGTGTTTTACTTTCGGGGTGAAAAGCATGATAAATGAAACTACTTTCTATATATGCAATGTTTCTTGAAAGAGAGTTTGTTATATGAAATGATTCTTGATATATGAGTATGAAATGATAGTAAAGGATTTATGTGATGAGCTTGAGTTCTGTCAAACCGCGGCGTTCGGTACACTACTATTTACTCCGAAAGTGGAGGCCTGTAGTTAGTTAGTTGCGCAACTAGGTTTCGCCCGCCCACCCAAAGCGTACCGTTGGAAGGTTGGTTGCCTTCGTGACAACCTCCACTTCCAGTCTGGCCCCCGGGTGTTCTAACTACCTTAAGATAATCGGGCGTCTCCATGGCACGACCCATTATCATCATTGTTATTATTATTACGGCACTTGATTGACAGCTTGTGCTATGAATTGAATTATTGGATTGTAATCGGACTTGAATAAAATGGTAGTAGTAGTGGCTCAAGCATTTACTCATCAAAATTATGTAAATTATGCCTTTATGGCTAAATGAAATTTGATATTGAATTATGCCCTTATGGCTAAGTGAAATTGATATTAATATTGTTGATAATTGGAAATTGTTTGGACATACGGATTGGGTATCGTCCCTCATATGATATCTTGAAAGACGTTGAAATTGGTGATATTGAAATGATTTTGGTAACCGAATGATTTTGGTATGATATACGATTAATCGATTTATATACTTTTTCTCTCATGATGATTTGACAAATGAGAACCTGAAAGTTTACTAAAGATTCTCCAAGTCTTGATATGACATTATGGTATTTGGAAACTTGATAACATGAAATGAAATTTTTGTCGATCATATGGTTTGGATATTTCGAAATGTAATAGTATTTAGTTTTTCTAAGTATTAAAACGGTGATGTACCAAGATTTATATAAAAACCTATGCACTCACCAACTACGTTTTCGTAGTTGACACTTTTTCTTCATGCTTTTCAGGAAATAAGCTTAAGCATTGAGGATTTGTATGCTTCATGATTATTTGCATTGCCCTTTGGAGTCAAAGATCAAACCTTGTGATAGGCAATGGAATCCGCCTTGATCATTGTAGTATACTACTTCATATGCTTGTTATTTGTTTCGTGAACTTAGTATTCAAGTACGGTGGACGCATTTGTACTTGGAAATTGGTTCACATGCTTGTACATTTGTAAATTCTTTTATCAAATAAAACTATGGTGAATGTTATTTATAATCCTTTGTTTTGAATACTCGACTTTCTATACATCTCATTGTTCCGCCTTAGTTGGGGTGTTACATAAGTCGCCCAATTAAGAACATGTAGATAGTCCACCGCTGTCTCACAACGAGTGGTAATCCACCTTGAAGAGATACAATTCACCTACGTCTCACGTAGAGCAAAAAGCACTGGCAAGTGTTCTTAGCAAAGTGGGTGGCATTGACTTAACTTTAAATGGGTAATGCATTTGATGTGAATCAAAAGTTTATGTTTTGAAGACTCATGCATAATCTTCGAAACATAATATTTAAAAAAATCATTTGTATAGTCTTACAACACAACAGAGCTCGGTAGCTCCATTTGAACGCACAAAGAAGCGCAAGGGCAAAGGTATGCGATAAATGCGATTTAAAAACCCGCCCTTTTAGAAGGCTAGCGCACTCCGACTTATACCTCTCTTAGAGTTTGTTCAAATGGGTGAGCCGGTGTATCTCAAGGTTGCAAGACTCCAATTTTATTAATGAAATCTCTATTTCGATAGTTCTTAGTCACGTTTATTTTCAAAACCAATTTTTGCATCACCTTTATACAACTTAAAAACAAAATACAAAAATTAATAAACTTACTAATTACCGAACAATATAATCAAGTAACAAGTTAAGATGGGCCACCTAAACATGGTCACTATGGTTCATGTAAAAGTTCAATTACGGCTCCCCCTTCCGAAGAAGAGGACCACATGCATCAAGTTACCTTGATTGCGTAAGCCTTTAGACAAAACAAGTTGCAAATAAAACACATATACTTGCTGTCTGGAAATTTCCAGCAGCTTGATGACCAGTTTAAACCTGTTTCTGGTCCGATTCAGCTTTCGACCAAAACTACAAAGTTGTAGCCCTATGTGTTGGGCTTCTACAGTCCAAAGCACGACTCCTAACCCATTACAGATTAGTTTATATGATTTTTTTAGTAAACTATCGCACATCAGAAAATTTACACGCAAAAATCACATTGTCACATAATTATCTAATAATTAACCCTAATTATTGGATCAACATGCTTTGCATAATATAACTCTTTATATATCCAGTAAAATCACAATAAAATTTTGCATGAATTTCTTGTGATTTTACTATTTATTTAACAATAAATAAAACGATACACATAATCATGCAATTCATTACATAATTTATATCAATTCACAATTCAAAACTTGTTTGAGGGTTTCAATCTCCATTGAACAAGGTTAAAACTTTAATTAAACAAAACCCTAATTTTTTATTTAATTAAAATCGAAATTAATAATTAATTAAAATAAGAAAACCACTTTAATTAATTAATTAAAATTCAACCAACCCTTAACCCCCCCCCCCCCCTTCAAGTTTTGATCTTTGTAATTAATAGATTACATATGTGGCTCGTGATACCACTGTTAGAATATGAACACATAAACATACAAGATCACGAATAAGCGCAACAGAAGTAATCGAAACATATATGCAATCACATTAATTAACAAAGAGAGAATTGAGACGTGTACCTTATATGCAAAGATCCAATTGAAATAACAATAATAAGATTATTATTAATGCTTAGGGTTTAAAGCAAAACCCTTCCACGATCGCACACTAGACACCCCGAATAATGTATGCTAGTACCCCGATCACGAACCTAAACAACCCTTTTGTTTAAAACCCTAAACTTAAAGTCGAAAACCGAAAACCCTTTTGGGGAGGGGTTTCGGCCGAAACAAGAGAAGAGGGAGAGAGGAGAATTTGTTTGTGAATGAATGAAAAACCTAAGAATTAACCCTTGTATTTATAGGGTAATTTTAGGTTAACTTTTCTTGGAGATTAAGCAAACATCAAGGCTATGGAAAGCCTTAATGTGGCCGGCCTCCCCTAATGGACTTAGGTCCAAGTCCACTTTCCAATTTCACATTTTAATCCTCCTTTTTAATTAATTAAATATAATTAATCCTTTAACTATGTTTAATTAATTATTTCGTGATCAAACTAATTAATATATTACTTTAATATATCAATTGTTATTATCGAGTTACCGTGTCATTTCGTGTGACCTCGTAGGCTTAAATTATTCCCGGACATGCGACTTATAATAATATGATCATATGCCAATACAACTAAGACACGAAATGCGAGTGTAATAGTTCGAGTCTTACATACTTGATGACATAATGTCGCTGGTAACGATCCGATATTGTGACTCATTTTAGAAGACGATTAGGTTTTTGATAATTCACTATCGATTGAACTCTGACGATAAAAATGTGACCATAAATAATGGCTTATAGTTTTTGTTTCACTGCATATTTCAAGAGAGTCGAATGGCAACTTCTATAATAGGCAAGAAAAGTATAGCTTAATGGCAAAATCTTAAGACCGAGGGTGCAACGGTTTCCATACAAGTTTCTATGTTTGTAGATTTCAATGGCGTTGAGTAATTTTTAAAAGTGAGTTTTTTCAATAGGACCCGCTACATCAGCTTTGATTGTGAATTTGTGATTAAAGTGAAGTCAAAGTTATCATCAAACAACAAGTTGATTTGATTTTGAGCTACACATGACAAAATGGACGAGTTGGATAAGTTAGCTACATTTTGGGGTAGATTTTTTATGACTACATTTTTACATATATGACATCTGTAATATGTTACAGTTTAAACAAATATTATGCGCCTTATAATAACTTCATTATTAATTTATTATATCTGTATTATTTGTTAGGATTCTATGTCCTGTTTGGGTGATACTGTAAGCAATGTTGAAAGTCATCTTGGTAAGCGCCCGCTCCCTAAAAATGTACATGATCCTGAATCTGGCATGTGTTCCACAAACAAGGTGCAAAGGCGACTACTTCGTATCGATTCTGAGTAGTATGCAGTGATGAGGAGCAGTGGGTAGTGCTCGAGTAGTTGCTTACCTGAATAATGCATTTGCTTTATTTGGACATAATAAACATGGATTTTTTTGTCAGCCTCGATGTCATGTTTTGACATCAAAGTTCTGTGTCGGTGTTATTGCCTTTGATAGTTGTTTTCTGTGGTTGAATAAAAGGTATATTTCCAGGGTTTCATGGTTGTCCATGGATATTTTTAATATGTTTGCTGCTGTAACTACTTTGAAAATAGAATAAAAATTAGTTATTCCATATGACATCAAATTTACATATTGTAGGTGGAATGGTCCAGCTTCTTTGATGGTGAACAAAAGCTGCTGCTATAGGTGATAATGGACTTACTTTTATCTCTAACACATGAGTACAAGCAATTTACTTTTATCATTTTTAAATGTAAATACCTCCTAAACACGTCCAAATTAATTTCTGCTAGCAAGGAAAAATTGCTTTCATTCCTAGAATGAAACTTATACCATCAATTAAGAGAATACACTCTGGTTTTAAAGAAGACAATTCCCGTTGTTAGTTTGTTTTGCCATAAATATCAACAAAAGTTAGGGGCAAAGTTTGGACTAACTTGGTTTGTACTTGAAGAATCCGGTCTTTAGTCATAGGTGTATGTTGCCCTTTCAAGAGTCCGGTCTTTAGTCATAGGTGTATGTTGCCCTTTCAAGAGTAAAAAACAAACACAACAAAAAATGTTGTTTTCAAAAAGGTTTTGAGTCATCTATAATTTCTTTTTCTATTTATATCTAAATCTTTGTTTAGTTCCAATACGTTTATTTAGATAACATACTAATTGGTCATCCAAGTTATCCTTAAGACATTGTCCTGTACTCTTGTAATTTATTGAAACATTTATTCCTTACATATTAGCATTCTCCGCTAGCTTTTACTCTTAGTTTTTGGTAAAGATAGTTTTTGGTAGTATTCTATTGATGGTGAAATATCAAATATATGTAAATCTAACGGACATAATACTTGGAAAACTTCTTTGTTGTACTACTTTTCACCCCACCAGTTCTTATAAGTGCTTTTGTTGTATAATTAATTAGATATTCAAAGAATAATGTACATTTTTTGTTAACATTATTTTTTTTTTTTTCATGTCATTCACGATGAATTATGTTAGACTATAAAAAAGACCGGTGCAACGCACGAGTTTCACATATTTAATTAATAAAGAAGGGAATTAAAACGTGTGTAACAACCCTCCTTTTTAATATTATATATGTGCTAGTTATGTTGCATATGATCCCGTAAACCATAGATTTATTAGAATCTAGTAGCTAATGCCCTAAATTAGCGATCCAAAACCATTATTACTTAGTTTTAATTAAAGTGATGAAAGTGCCATTGAACAAAAATTTCATTGTTGATTGATCAAGTTATATAAATAATAATGCTAGACTCACAAGTTGAGATAACAATCAAAAGTCCTTATAAATTTCCAACAATATAATTGTAACATCTCAAACTTTTTATGTTTGACTATTTGACCTTCCATTAGTCAACGTTAAGTTTCGTTAAGTGTATGTGCCCTATATGGGATTACGTGATTAGATGCTTATGTGTTTAATATGATATGATCGATATGATTAATGAAAGTAATTGAAGTAAAGTTAAGTAATTAAGTGCTTGTTAGAATGTTAAGACTCCCGGTAGAGGTTTAAGTTAAGAAAGTCACGTTTAGAAGTTGAGGTATCCCTAATTGTCATAAAATTCAGTCCCATACGTAAGAAAACCTCTAGCCTTTCCTCCCTCCCTCTCCAAAGCAAAGTTCCCTCCAAGATTTCATTATTTCGTGTCGTATTGATCAAGTTTGTTTAAGATCTTGAATCCCATAAGTCATCTACAGGTAATATAGGTAAATTCCATTTGAAATCTGATCATATATGTTATGCAAGTGATTTTGATCCAGGCCATAGGGTTTGGGTTGGGTTAAATAGTTGATTGATGATCTTCGATTTCATATTTTCGAGCGAGTAAACGATTGCTATATGTAAGCCAATGATTAAAGGATCAATTGATTGATTTGAGTCATCAAAAGTATCATTAAAAAGGTCAATTTTATATCCGCAGGTCGGGCTAAGGGTTTGAGATCGAATGGGAATCGTTTAGAGCACGTTTAAAAATTGAGTTGCTAGTCGGCACCTGTAACATCCGTGAATTTTGACCCATTTACTTAATGTATAATTTGATGAATTATTGAAATAAATGATATTTTAGGTCTATCTTGTGATTAAATGATCAACTTTATACTCGTTGGGTCGATTGACGGTGTGCTAGATGACATGTCGCGGGTTATGAACTAACTAGTTATGTTGATGGGTCAACCCATGGATCAAAGTCATGATCCATGACCCACTTTAGTCAACCCCCCCCCCACCCACCTTATCCTTTCCCTCCCATCATTCTTCTTATCTCTCTCTCTCTCTTTTTTACTCTCAAGAACACCCACACACTCTCCTTCCACTCCCTCTCTAATTTAATTCATTGCTCATGGAAATTCAAGCTTAGTTAATGCAAGAACTTGGGTTAATAAATCTTATCACCATTTTAACATCATATCAGAAACTTGGGTTCCAAAGTGCAAGAAATCACCTCATTCGAGTTAAATTCGGGTTTGAGTGCTAGGTGAAGATTTGGTAAGTTAAACTTGTTCCATAACCTTTATTTCATCTTTGTTTACTTGTTTCTAGTTGATGTCGAGTGGATTCGGGTCTTGAATCGAGTCGAAAGGCTTGCAAGTGTCATTTAGGGTTTTTAGGAAATAAACTCAAGAACTAGGGTTTGATTTGAGTTATGGAATCAACTTGTAAAGTGGGTTAAGCTTAAACATGGTCTATGTAGGTATTTTCATGTTAAAACCGAGTTGGAGGAGTTTTGGAATCGAATTGGAGGTTAAATTAGGTTTTGGGTCGTGTATGTGTTAGATGTTGCTGCTGGTCTACTGCAGATTTGGGAGACTGCGGCGGAGTGAGGGAGGCCAGGCCTCACTGCGGCGCAGTGACTATTTTCTGGTCAAAACTTTCGAGCCTCACTGTGGCGCAATGTATACTTGCTGTCCGACAGTTTTCGATTGTTATTTTTAAATGCTCATATCTTTCAAACCGTAAGTCCAATCGAGACGTGTGACCTATCGTTGAATTCGTAAAACAGTCTAGTTTCTTGTAGTAACATTCATTTGGGATGAAACCTCCCCCATTTCTAAAAACGTGGAGCCTTTTGAGTCTATGTCCTTATTCGGGAAAGGTTACAAACGCTTGGGTACGTTGTGGCCGACTTAAACTTGGTTTAGACCTTACCTAGACGTTTTAACAACTTTATCTAGTCCCGAGAGTCACTAGATTTGTACTCGTTATGAGTAGGACGTAAATGAATCGTGCTAATAATTACATATGATATTATAATTTTAGGTGGTGGACGTGAAGTGATCGCAAGACAACTCTAATTTGATTTTAACTTGTATTAACTACTCTTAGCCGATCAAGGTGAGTTCGTATCTCCCTACTCTATTGAGATTCGGGCTGAAAAAGTACATTGTGTGTTTTATTGTTTGCATTAGTTGTTTGTTGATCGAATGATGATTGATGGTTGAATTGAATTGTTTCGTGCAAGTTGGTTTGAGAAACGTTATATTTTAGGTTAGATGTACATACATGGAAGTCGACTTCATTTTCGAAAGGTTTGAGATGTGGAGGGTTAGCCGCTGGTACACCCTGTATACAAACATTGAGAACTCTTTGAAAGCAAGCCCTCTCAAGTGTATGTATGTATAGTTTGATCATATTGTTGGTTGTTGGATGTCGGGTTGATGGATTGTTGGGATTGCATTGTGTTGGTTGCTTTGAGATGATTAGGTTGTCTGTTGAGACAAATGTGTTTATCCAGGTATAGACATATACACTAGTGTTGGTCATCCGGGTTTATAGACATATATTCGCCGACGTTTTTGAGATGCCACATTGGTCATGGTGATGACATGTGAGTAACGATGCATAGATGGCAGGATGGCCATACATATCATTCGTATCTTGGTTTGGCATGCTTATCATTCGCATTCATGGCATTGGCATTGCATTGGTTATTCTTACATGTTTCTTATATTGCGATGCATTGGTTGGATGTTGTGTAAGACTACTTATACGCGATATTTGCTTTTGTTTTTATGATATGTGAGTATTGTCGGTGGTTCCTCTTAGGCCACCACTACGAACTTACCAACCTCGTGTTGACTTGTTAGTACACTTTTCAGGTAATCAGGTGGTTCAAGGACGTGATGCATGAACTAGTATAGCTTTTGGACTCGGGCATGGACTTTATGGATCAAGGATTCATTCACCCACTTTTGATAAATGCTTTGGATCGATAGCCATCTCTAAAATTCTCTTTTGTAAACTTTGATGTTCATTTGCTCCTTGTGCATTGTTTGAATATTTGTCATCTTGTGGATTCGCCGAATTCATTAAATTCATTTAGTTGCCTACGATAATCCCTCCTTTTGCTATATGATTTCCGTAATATTTCGAGCTCTAGCTTGGGGTGTTACAGAATGGTGGCCCATGCAGGTCGTAGTGAATTAGGTGGCTTGACCTAGACTCCGACTTAAGTTAAAACTTTTCATATAGCATGCATGGCTAGGAATTTTATGTGCAACTTGATTTGTGTGAACCCTAGAAAGTGTATGTTGGGAGTTCGTAGTTGAGACCAATTATGTGATGACTTGAGTACGATATGGTTTTGGTTTGAGCTTGATTGTGATTGAGATGGATTGTTATTGTTTGGTAATAATTGTTGATTTAGAGCAAAGTGAAGTTATGGCGTTAACTTGATGTAACATTGTGGCAACCCTAAAAGAGCGTGATCAACTATTTTATGGTTACCCAATGTTATAGCAATTTAATGACATCACGGATTGCACACGCTTGGGTTAAAGCATAATAAGGAACCGATATGCTTTTTGGGAAGTTGATTAAGTGGAGGGTTAGCCGCCGGTACACCTTGTATACAAACTCAATCGATAACTAGAAAGCATATTGGATTCGGATTATACTTTGAACTATCCGTGCTAGATTCTTGGATTGTATGATAAATGATTGTAGTGAACTCGGTATGATAAGTAACGAATTCCCCCTAGAAATCTATCGCTTTTTGCATTAGCATAATGGTATAAAACGTGTATGTTATATCAACATGAGAGCATTGACAACTTGTGTGACTAACATGTGAGCACTTCAAGACTAACTTTCATGTCAACATGTTATTTGTTTTTATAGAAATGGTAAGACCAAGAAAAGCTGGAGGTAACTATAGGGCTAACTCGGAAGAACCTCAACCGGAACCTCAACCAAAAGTGCAAGGAGGTAGGGGCCGAGGTAGGGGTCGTGGTGAGGCTCCTAGGCCTAACTTGGCGGATGTGATTGCTCAAACGGTCACCAATATCATGCCAACTATTGTTGCCCAAGTCCAAGCAACTTTTGATGGGAACAATGGGGTACAACCTAATGAGCATCAAAATGTTTGAAACCCGGAAAATGTGAATGATGAGGGTGCTCAACCTCATGTTGTAGAAAAAGAAGAAGAAGAACTCAAAAGAGCGGACAACTATAGGGCTTAGGTATAACCAACATGGAGTGTACCGCCAAGGTTGTCAATTCAAAGATTTCAAGAATTGTGGGGCACTGGAGTTTGATGGGTTGGGTGGGCCCGTGGAATGTATAAAATGGTTTGAGAGGATTGAGGCGGTGATTGAAAGGAGTTATTGTACTTACAATGACCGAATTTATTATGCCTCCGGTATGTTCAAGGAAGATGCTTTAAGTTGGTGGAACCAAGAGAAGGCCTTGGGTCGGGCCCACAATTTGGAATGGGCCAACTTCAAGAACAAAGTGAAAGAGAAGTTTTGCCCACCTTATGAGCTCTAAAACTTGACCATCGAGTTTGTCCATCTCAAAATGGACGGGGCCGACTACAAGGGCTATGTTAGACGATTCCAAAAGTTGTCTACCCTTGTTCCTCACCTAGTGAGCACCGAGTCTCGGGCCATTGAGAAGTTTGTTTTAGGTTTGACTCCACAAGTCCGTTCTCTCATCAATCCGGTCAGGCCTTCTTCCATGGTCGAGGCTATTAACCGTGTCGGTAGTGTTACCGAAGACTTGTTAAGAAGTGGAGTTTTGAGTAAATTATCATCGTCATCATCAAAAAGAAAGGAGGTTGGGGAAACAGGTGGTCCAAGGAAGATGAGAAGGTTTGACCCCAAGAATGCTAATCGGGGTAGGGTGATGGCGGCGGTGGAGCCGGTGAAGAAGCCTTATGTGGGGCCCCACCCACATTGTGGAAGATGCAATAGACACCACCCTGCCAATGTTCAATATGGGGCATGCTTTAACTGTAACCGTGTGGGGCATATGGCGAAAGAATGTAGCGCACCAAAGATGGGTGCGGGTCCACTCAATGTAGCTCCTATTCAAGCTTTTCCTCCTGTTAGGTCCAGTTTTGGCTATAAACTGGAGCTCTCCAACTGCATCTGGAGAGCATGAAGATTTGTCCGAAATATTAGAAGTCCAGTTGCATTGTACAGTTTAAGCAACTGATGACTTCCTCCAGTTAAGATCTGAAGACTTAAATCTGAAGACCTTCCAGTTGAAGTCAAAGACAACAAGTGGAAGAAAGGAAATGGCAATGGCAGCGAAGCCTAGTTGACATTTCACCAGATCAATCAACTGGAGATCCTTCAGTGTAAATGCCTTTACAAAGCTTTACACTGATTACGAGGAGGACCTTTTACACTACATCCTTTTAACCGGACAATAATCTTGTCTGTGGATAAAAGTGCAAAGATGTAGGGTGGTTGAATAAGGTAACCTTTTGTCTTACTTTATTTAGCACACACAAAGGATTATTTACTAATACTTTTGTGTGCTGTCAACCATATTTGTACTTCAAAGTTGAGATCCCAATGCTCATACTTCAACTACAAATAGAGGTCCTTGCCCAAGCATTTCAACAACTTTGCAAACACATACATTCTGCAATATTTGTGAACTTGTGCAATATTCTCTCAATCGCAATAAGGAACATTTCACAACTTTAAGTGTTTCGATTGTTAGGAGAATTTCCAAGTATAGATCAATTGTATTTCATAGGTTGTTAGGATATTTCCATCTTTGTATTATCTTGGTTCCACAACAACCTTGTATTTTATTTAATAATCAATAAATAAAATACACTTGAAAAATACATATTGTCACATTTATACAGAGGTGTCTTTAGCACCCATCTAGTAATGGTTGGTTCACTGATGTATTTAACTGCCAGTCGACCAGATATAATGTTTGCAACATGTCTATGTGCCAGATTTCATGCTAACCCAAAAGAATCACATTTGCATGTTGTGAAACGCATCTTCAGGTACCTGAAAGGGTGCCTTAGCCTTGGTCTTTGGTATCCCAAAGGCTCAGGGTTAGATCTAATGGGTTATTCAGATTCAGATCATGCAGGATGTAAGATTGATAGAAAGTCTACAACTGGTGGTTGTCACTTCCTGGGGGGAAAACTGGTGAGTTGGACCAGTAAGAAGCAAACTTCGGTCTCAGTAAGAATACATTTCTGAGGCCAGTTGCTGTGTCCAGATTCTCTGGATCAAAAACCAGTTACTTGATTATGGTATGAAATACACAAGAACCCCAATCTTTTGTGACAACACCAGTGCAATTGCTATATCTCACAACCCAGTGATGCACTCGAAGACAAAGCATATTGACATCAGGTATCATTTCATTCGTGATCATGTTATGAAAGGAGACATTCAAATACATTTCATCCCCGCTGATAAACAGTTAGCTAATGTTTTTACAAAACCTCTTGATGAGAAAACTTTGAAACATCTCATCAGTGAACTGGGTATGTTAAATCCTCATTAAACTGGGGAGGCCCTCCAGTTGAGGATGGTCCAGGTGATCCTTGATTGGTTGGAGA
The DNA here is from genome assembly GCF_010389155.1 of Erigeron canadensis. Lineage (NCBI taxonomy): Eukaryota > Viridiplantae > Streptophyta > Magnoliopsida > Asterales > Asteraceae > Erigeron > Erigeron canadensis. Next base: position 15,003,889 of record NC_057766.1, on the reverse strand, counting down.
TTGAACGCCTTGATGTACTCAAAGACTAGTCATTGATCAAATGGATCACATTTTTAGGAGGAAAAGACTCAAAACATTTTTCCAATTAAAATTCGTTTTATTTTGAAAAATGCAACTGGTGAATCTCTCAGTTGAAACTGGCATCTAGAAAATCTCTCCAGTATGCTAGTTTGGTCTTGTCTTAAACTTGTGGTCAACCAGATTTCATAACATTATGTTTTACTTGATGAATACTTGTGACACGTGATGATACTCGAGTGTTTGTATCGCACTCACAAACGTCACCTGACATTTCTTACGTGTCAAGACTTTTTGCTGAAAATTATTGCATTTTTTATGGGAATTGTTGAAGTTAATGGGTGAGTGGGAATACCAGCAGTCATAGCATTAAATGCTTGATGGGAGGTATTAAATGTATTTGAATTCTCAAAATTACTGAAAATCAATTTTTACAAACAATTTCAAAATTTGGGGATTAAAATATCTTTTCGTAATATTTTATTACCTATATATACCCCCACTAAATTCTTTTCTCATTTACTTCGCACAAAATTCCTTTCATTTACTTTTCCAATCATTCACAATTCGAGATCCCTTTCTCTCTTTCTTCTTTAAGTCCAAAACCCTAAATCCAAAATCTCAAATGGCTCCTAAATCATCATCTTCTTCATGTCGAGTATACTCCATCCGAAAATGTTTCTCATGCTGTTGGTGCCCCCCATAAGTTCAAAATTGATAAAATTAAATCCAAACAATCCAATGGCATCTCTTCAAGGGCATCAGGCCGCTGATTCTCTCATTGGGAAAATCCAATCCTTTCTTCGGATTTCTCCCCTCAGCGATGCCTTTTCTCTAAACCCAAACAAGTTGTTTCATGACTACTTGGGCGAGTTCTAGTACACGACTTCCAATTCTGATGACTGCTCATCCATTTCCTTCACTTTAAAGGATGGGTCAGTCCCGTGTACCATCACCACTGATACATTGAGGGAGGCCCTTAACCTCAATTACTGGAGACAAGATGAGAGTCCAGTGGTGATTTCCCCTAATATCAACTTCCGTCAGGTCTTCCTTGACATGGGGAATAAAGAAATTTTTGAGGGAGGTGTACTGAAGACCAAAGGATCAATCACTATGAGAGGGCTTTCACCATAAAGAAGTACTTCATGGTCCATTTGGTGGAAAGTTTAGGTGGGAGTTCTGGTGGTTTAGACCAGATAAACTCTTTTCAGGCAGAGATGGCATACTGCCTGTGAAATGGACTGAGGGTGGATTTCGCAAACATCCTGTTTAGAAGCCTGGTGTTTAAGTTAAAAGGCAACATGGGTCCTTGTATCCCATTCTCACGATTTTTATCCCTTTGTTTCATACTAATTCTGGGCAGAGAAGAATACAACAACACGCAATCTTTATACTCTGTGCCAGAATTATTAAGAAATCTGGACAACCTTGTGTCCACATCTGATGAAGTCCAGATTTCCCCAAGAATGCTACTGGCATTCTCTAGAACTGATGCACCACCACCAGGTGAGTCAGAAAGACAACTGGGCGGGCCTCAAAATAATGAGGGACCCACTAGTTCATCTGCAGATGTTGTGACTGTTGCAGAACCTGGAGATCTCCCCTCAGGTATCCAGGCGGTTCCAAAGGCAAAAAGATCTACCAAAAGTAGAAGAAGATCTAGATCAGGACTTGCTATATCTGACCAGTCACAACCGGTGATCATGGTCTGTTAGGTCCAGTTTAAGCCAAACTGGAGCTCTCCAGCGACATCTGGAGAGCATGCGGAATTGTCCAAAATATTAGAAGTCCAGTTGCATTGTACAAGTTTAGCAACTGATAACTTTCTCCAGTTGAGATCAGAAGACTAGAATCTGAAGACCTACCAGTTGAAGTCAAAGACAACAAATGGAAGACAGAGATTGGCAATGGCAGCGAAGCCCAGTTGACAATCTACCAGATCAATCAACTGGAGAATCCTCCAGTGTAAATGCTCTTACAAAGCTTTACACTGATTACGAGGAGGACCTTTTTACTCTACATCCTTTTAACCGGACAATGATATTGTCTCTGGATAAAGGTGCAAAGATGTAGAGTGGTTGAATAAAGTAAACTTTTGTCTTACTTTATTTAGCACACACAAAGGATTATTTAAACAATACTTTTGTGTGCTGTCAACCATATTTGTACATCGAAGTTGAGATCCCCATGCTCAATCTTCGACTATAAATAGAGGTCCTTGCACAAGCATTTTTAACAACTTTGCAAATACATATATTCTGCAATATTGGTGAACTTGTGCAATATTCTCTTAATCGCAAAAAGGAACATTTCACAACTCTAAGTGTTTCGATTGTTTAGGAGAATTTCTAAGTTTAGATCAATTGTAATTCATGGGTTGTTAGGATATTTACATTCATGTATTATCTTGGTTCTGCAACAACCTTGTATTTTATTTAAACAATCAATAAATAAAATACACTTGAAAACTACATATTGTCTCACCAGTTTATATACTTGTCATTTACATTATTGCATTGTATTAATTTATGTATTTTGTCACCTTAATATAGTTACTCCAGTTAACCTGGTACACGATCAATCTAAACTGGTCATATCCAGATTAATTGATTGTGTTGCAAAGTTCACTCACCATCAACATAGAGGTGTCTTCAACACCCATCTAGTGATAGTTGGGACTTACAAGTGGTATTAGAGCAGGCAGGTTGAATTGTTTCAATTCTGTAACCTAGGTCTGCTTCGATGGCTGCTGAAGGTGAGAATGGTTCTGGTCCAAATGAATCTAATCCTAATATTGCTACTCCTTTAAATACTAACCCTCCTCCTCCTCCTCCAACTCCTGGATCTAACCACGTTCATGTACATTACTCCAACTCTCCTGTTCCCAAACTCGATGGGAATGGTGAGACATTTGGTACATGGAAGGTTAGAATGCTCTTGCATTTTGGTGGGATAGAGAGGTATATGTTGAAAATCCTTAAGGATGGACCATATATACCCATGTCCAGTGGTGTTAGCCCTCTTCTCGACCCTACTGGGAGAAGAGGCACCAGGGAGAAATCTGAGGATCATTGGTCAGATGAGGATCGCAGATTGGTTGATCTGGATACCAAACTGAAAAACATGATCCTTTCTGCTATATGTGAGGAACTAATTCCTACTCTTGTGCTATTTCCTAGTGCAAAATCTATGTGGAATGAACTAGTTCTCCAGTTTGAAGGAGGAAATGACACCATTGTCACCAGAAAGGTTGCTCTTAACAAGAAGTATGAATCCTTCTTTGCTCTTCCCAATGAAAGTTTAACTGGTACTTATACCAGATTTACTGGCCTAATTAATCAACTTAGAGGCTTGGGAGTGGAGAAGGATAAGGATATTCTTCTTGAAAATTTTTGGGATGTTTTGCCATCCAAATGGGCACACATGGTTCTTGTCTTAAGACAAGGAAAGACCTTGCATAGCCATACTCTTGCTTCCCTTTATGGAGCCTTTAGATTCACTGAAGATAACGATGCTGCAAGATTATTGGCTGAGCAAGATGCTTTAAGCCATGCTCAGAGTTCCAAGGCTGCCAACTTTTCTGGGCAACCTTGTGTTGCTTTAATGTCTACTGAGAATGTCCAGACACATTCTATGAAGGAAATGTTAAACAACTTACTGAACTCTGGCCTAACCACAAATCTCAGTGATGGTTGTGAGGAAACTGACGATGATGATCTGGTAGCCATGATTGCTAAAACCTTTAATAGGTTTAAGCATAAATCTAATTGATTTAATGGGTCCAATAATGCTTCTAGTTCAATATCTATGGATAAGGCTAATCTTACCTGCTACAAATGTGGTAAGAAAGGCCATTTCATGAAGGAATGCAGATCTAGTCAGGTGAACAACCAAACTGGTCCTATTGTCCCAAATTTTGTTAAAACTGATGATTATAAGGCCAAATACAAGAAACTTAAGGCACAGATTGCTCTCATGTCACTTGAACAAGAAAACGAGAAAGAAAAGAACAAGTGCATGATGGCTCAAACTGAAGGGAAATGGGAACTCTCTGATGATTCATCTGATGATGAAGAAGAGGTTAGAGATGTGTGTTTCATGGCATTGGAGAATCAACAAACAATGGTGAAAGATGATGTTGTGTCAGGAAGATGGGTTGACATCATTTTAAAGAAGGTAAGGGATTATGATGTCGAGATAGATTCATAATTGAAACTGGATATTGCTGAATCATTGAATGATGACTTGTTATGTGTTGAAACCATAAGAACTGACTGTGAAAGATACTTAGAAACAGTTTTGGTTGAATTTAACAACATGAAAGGTCAAGTAAATGATTTGCAAAATGTCCAGTTGGCTCTTAAAGAGTCAGATTTGAAAAATGAGGCATTGGAAAGAGATAACCAAAAACTAAAATTTGATCTTGAAAAGGAATAGATGGTTATCAATTCTTGGGTACAACCATCTGGTAAAAATTATGACGCTTTTTCTAAGACCATTGATGCTCAAAAAACTGCCTGGAAATCCGGTGATCTTCAGATGGCAGTTGTTTACCCACAATTCACCAATTGCCAGAATCTGTTAGGGTTGAAACTCCTTATGATTCCTCTGACACTGTCAAATCTGAATCCACTAAGACCAACCCTGTTGTGGTCAAAACTGGAGCCAAGAAGGCTAAAGCTCCAGTTAAAAAGGAATCTGGTGACAATCCTTTACCTCATAAGTCAAATGAGTCCTCAACTCAAAAGACTAAAACCCCCGCTGAGCCCAAGTCCATAGCCAAAAGCCTGATGAAAAAAACATTTTGTTAAAAATGGAGAATCAACTCCAAAATTTGTCAAAGGCAGGTACAAAGTTGTACTGCCAGAATTAAAAATTTGGAAGGAGTTGCATCTTCTTCTGTTGAAAAACAAAATGTCAAAACTCTCTTCAAAAACAAAAGATAAAACAATCTGCTCAGAAAGGAGCAAACATTGAAAAGAAAAAGGAGGTCAATGTTCTACTAAAATCAATTGTTTTTACTCCAGAAACTGGAGAGAACCCTCCAGTTTCTTCATCCAGTTCTACACCAAGTCAAGTACCTGGGACTTCTCAGAAGAAGTCCAGTGGACCCATCAAGAAAAGATGGGTTCACAAAAATAACTAATTACTTACTTGGGTGTACAGGGCGATCGAAAGAAGAATATTTGGTATCTGGACAGCGCAGCTGGCCGGACTATGACCGGATGTAAGCCCCTGCTGGAAGAGTTCACTGTTTGCGATGGACCAGCAGTGACATTTGGTAATGATGGAAGTGGGAAAACTGAAGGATATGGTGTTGTTGACAATGGGCAGATCCAGTTCACAAAAGTTGCGTTTGTCAATGGTTTGAAATATAACCTGATAAGTGTTAGTCAACTTTGTGATGATGGATATAGGGTACTGTTCGACATTGCTCAAGGCACTGTTTTTAACAAGGATTGGAAGGTAGTCATGATTGCACCAAGAAAAGGGAATGTGTACATCATGGACATGGAGCCTGCTCCAAAAGAGCATTGTTTCTATGTCAAGGCTGATGAGGACACCAACTGGCTGTGGCATAAACGGTTATCCCATCTTAATTTCAAAAATATCAACAAGTTGTCAAGGAAGCAACTGGTTGATGGGATACCTTTGTTCTCCTTTACAAAGGAGAAGCCATGTCCAGGGTGTGAAATGGGCAAAAAGAAAAGAGCCAGTTTCAAGACCAGGCAGAATTTCAGTATCACTGAACCTCTTCACATGCTTCATATGGATCTCTTTGGTCCAGTGAATGTTCAAACTAAAGCTGGTAAGAGGTACACTTTAGTTGTGGTCGATGAATACACCAGATTTTGTTGGGTGATATTTATCAGATCAAAGAGTGATGCACGTGGTGAAATTATCTCTCTCATCAAGCGAATTGAACTCAAGTATACCAAGAAAGTGTGTCAGTTGCGAAGTGATAATGGTACAGAATTCATTAATAAAGAATTGGAGACATTTTGCACCAACACTGGCGTTTCTCAAAACTTTTCGTCAGCTCGTTCTCCAGCACAAAATGATGTGGTTGAAAGGAAGAATCGCACATTGATTGAATCTGGTCTTCCCACCTGTTTTTGGGCTGAAGCTGTGGCAACTGCTTGTCACACCCAAAACCGGTCAGTTTATGTCAAGAGACACAGGAAGACTGCCTATGAAGTCCTCAGGAATCGTAAACCAAATATTGGATACTTCCATGTATTTGGTTGTCCTGTTTACATTTTAAACGATTCCAGTCAGTTGGGAAAATTTGATGCAAAAGCTGACGAAGGTGTCTTTGTGGGGTATTCAGATATTAGAAAAGCCTATAGAGTTTATAATTATAGACTCCAAAAGGTACATGAGACAATTCATGTCACATTCGATGAATCAAATGAAGCAATCAACAAAAGACCAACCCTTGATTTATCTTCAGTTGTCCCAGTTGATTTTGGTGTATCTGATCAGGTTCATCAATCAGTTAGTACACCAGAAAATGTTTCCAGACATCAAGTCTTGGAACCAGCTAAAGAAAAGAAGAACTTCAGTGACACCTCATTTTATCCTTCTATCAGTTTTAACTTACCTGAAAAACTGGTAATTGGATCTGATGTACGTGCCACAACAACATCAGAACCAGTTCAAGCTTCTCCAGTTCTTCAAGATATACCTTTGTTTGAAGAAAATCATGTTAACTCTTGAGTTGACACTGATGATGAAGTTGAAGTAGTTTGGAATGATCCTCCTCCAGTTGCTACATCTGTTGGAGATCGTCAAGTGTCTTGCACTAATGTTGTAATATATCAACCTAGTCAATACACTAAATGGACTGCTGCTCATCCTATCGAGCAGATTATTGGCAATCCAGATAGTGGGGTTCAGACTAGAAGAGCCACAAGTGATCAATGCTTGAACGTCACCTTCTTATCACTGATTGAACCAAAGAAGATTGACGAGGCTATGGCAGATCCAAGCTGGGTTGAAGCTATGCAAGAAGAACTCAACCAGTTCAAAAGGAACAATGTTTGGGAGCTTGTTCCTTGTCCTCCAGGGTTAAAGAGAGAACCCATTGGAACGAGGTGGGTCTACCAGAACAAGATGGATGAAGATGGCAACGTTATAAGGAACAAAGCTAGATTGGTTGCCAAGGGTTATTGTCAAGCAGAAGGTGTTGATTTCGATGAAACTTTTGCTCCAGATGCAAGAATTGAAGCCATCAGAATTTTCTTGGCTTATGCTGCTCACTTGCAATTCAAGGTCTTCCAGATGGATGTAAAAAGTGCGTTTCTGAATGTCATGTTGGAAGAAGAAGTGTATGTCACACAAACTCCAGGCTTCATAAATGAAAAGCATCCTCATTGGGTATATAGACTGAACAAAGCTTTATATGGTCTTCGACAAGCCCCAAGAGCCTGGTATGATACTCTAACTAAACATCTTCTCAAAAATGGTTTTCAAAGAGGTGCAATAGATAATACCTTGTTTATCTTGAAAGAAAAAGGTAATATCTTGCTGGTACAAATTTATGTTGATGATATTATATTCGGGTCAACTGATGATGGAATGTGTAAAAGGTTTTCGAAAATTATGTCTCAAGAATACGAGATGAGTTTAATGGGTGAATTAACGTTTTTCTTAGGTTTACAAATCAAACAAACCATGGATGGTATTTTTATTAACCAAGAAAAATATGTCAGAGATTTGTTAAGAAAATACAAATATGATTCTATCCCATCAAAAACCACACCTATTTCAGCTCCATTAAATTTGGACTCTGACCCAAATGGCAAACCAGTGGACCAAAAAGAATATCGTGGAATGGTTGGTTCACTGAGGTATTTAACTGCCAGTCGACCAGATATAATGTTTGCAACATGTTTATGTGCCAGATTTCAGGCAAATCCAAAAGAATCACACTTGCATGCTGTTAAACGCATTTTCAGGTACCTGAAAGGGTGACCTAGCCTTGGTCTTTGGTATCCCAAAGGCTCAGGGTTAGATCTAATGGGTTATTCAGATTCAGATCATACAGGTTGTAAGATTGATAGAAAATCCACTACTGGTGGATGTCACTTCCTAGGGGGAAAACTGGTGAGTTGGACCAGTAAGAAGCAGACTTCGGTCTCAATGTCTACTGCTGAGGCAGAATACATTTCTGCGGCCAGTTGCTGTGCCCAGATTCTCTGGATCAAAAATCAGTTACTTGATTATGGTATGAAATTCACAAGAACCCCAATGTTTTGTGACAACACCAGTGCAATTGCGATATCTCACAATCCAGTGATGCACTCAAAGACAAAGCATATTGATATCAGGTATCACTTCATTCGTGATCATGTTATGAAAGGAGACATTGATATACATTTCATCCCTACTGATAAACAGTTAGCTGATGTTTTTACAAAACCTCTTGATGAGAAAACTTTTAAACATCTCATCAGTGAACTGGGTATGTTAAATCCTCATTAAACTGGAGAGGCCCTTCAGTTGAGGATGGTCCAGGTGATCCTTGATTGGTTGGAGATTGAACGCCTTGATGTACTCAAAACTAGTCATTGATCAAATGGATCACATTTTTAGGGGGAAAAGACTCAAAATATTTTTCAAAATAAAATTTGTTGAAAAATGCAACTGAAAGTCATCAGTTGAAACTGGCATCTGAAAAATTTCTCCAGCTTGCTAGTTTGGTCTTGTCTCAAAATGGTGGTCAGCCAGATTTCATAACGTTATGTTTTACTTGGTGGATACTTGTGACACGTGATGTTACTCGAGTGCTCACCTCGCACTCACAAACGTCACCTGATATGTCTTACGTGTCAAGACTTTTTGCTGAAATGTACTGCACTTTTTATGGATATTGATGAAGTTAGTGGGTGAGTGGGAATACCAGCCGTCGTAGCATTAAATGCTTGATGGGAGGTATTAAATATTTTTGAATTCTCAAAATTTCGGAAAATCACTTTTTTACAAATTATTTCAAACTTTTGGGGACTAAAATATCTTTTCGTATATATTTTGGCAATATTTTACTGCCTATATATACCCCCACCAAATATCCGTCTCATTTACTTCACTCAAAATTCCTTTCATTTACTCTTCCAATCATTCACTATTCGAGATCCCTTTCTCTCTTTCTTCTTTAAGTCCAAAACCCTAAATCCAATTTCACAAATGGCTCCTAAATCATCTTCTTCTTCATCTCGTTCTCGTGATGTGAATCTACTCACTGCTGAGTACAATCCATCACAAAATGTTACTCGTGCCACTGGTGCTCCCATTAGTTCTAAACTTATCAAATTAAATCCAAATAATCCAATGGCATCTCTTCAAGGGCACCAGGCCGCTGACTCTCTTATAGGGAGAATCCAATCCTTTGTCCGGATTTCTCCCCTCAGCGATGCCTTCTCTTTGAACCCAAACAAGCTGTTTCACGACTACTTGTGCGAGTTCTGGTACACTGCTTCTCTCTCTGAGGACTGCTCATCCATCTCCTTTTCTTTAAAGGATGGGTCGGTCCCGTGTACCATCACCGCTGAAACATTGAGGGAAGCCCTTAACCTCAACTACTGGAGAAATAATGAAAATCCAGTGGTGATTCCCTCCAATATAAATTTCCGTCAGGTCTTCCTTGACATGGGAATATGGAGATGGTGGAAGGGGATGTTTTGAAGACCAAAGGGTCCATTACAATGAGAGGGCTTTCACCATCCTGGAAGTTCTTTATGGTCCACTTGGTGGAGAGTTTGGGAGGGAGTTCTGGTGGATTGGACCAGATAAACTCCTTCCAAGTAGAGATGGCTTACTGCCTCTGGAATGGACTGAGGGTGGACTTTGCTGGTATTTTGTTTAGGAGCCTGGTGTTTAAGCTGAAGGGCAACAGGGGTCCTTGTATCCCCTTCTCAAGATTTTTGTCCCTCTGTTTCATTCATGTTCTGGGCAAAGAAGAGTACTACAATACACAATCATTGTTCTCTGTGCCAGAACTGTTAAGGAATCTGGACAATCTGGTGTCCACTTTTGATAAAGTACAGATTTCCCCGAGAATGATCTTTGCATTCTCTAGAAACTGATGCACCACCATCTGGTGAGTCAGAAAGGCAACTGGGCGGGCCTCAAAATAATGAGGGACCCACCGGTTCGTCTGCTGGTGTGGTGACTGTGGCAGAAGTTGGAGTCCAGGCGATTCCTAAAGCAAGAAGATCTTCCAAAAGCAGAAGGAGATCCAGATCTGAACTTACTACATCTGACCAGTCACAACCTGTGACTGTGGTCTCTGAAGCCGCTGCCAGTGATACTGCAACTGAGGATAGAGCAGTCGTAGTTGAGGCACCAGTCACCTCTGTCCAGGGAAAAGATGCTTCAGCAACGGATCCCATAACTGATGAAACCATTGAGGCCACTCAAACTGGTCATCAGGAGTCTGAACAACTTGTTCAGCCACCCCCAACATTTATGGATCTTGGCATAAATGAGGGTGAGTTTCAGCTTGAGTCTTCGGACTCATCTGAGACGGAATCTGACCAGGAGATGGCTGATGCAACTGTACTTGATCAGCTCCCTTCTCTCCTTGGTCAACCCCAAGAACCACATGTTTCAGTTTCCCCAATAAATGTACAAAGCTTAGATATACCTCCTATATTCGCCTCTCGCCAATTACTTTCTTCTATGGGTTTGCCTAGAAATAGACACATCCTAACACCACCGTCGCCGTCGTTCACACCTGAGCATTCTCAGCATGAACGACAATTTGAATCTCTTCCCTTCATTTCTACAAACCCTCCTCTTCTATCAACTTACGCTACTGCAACTGGAGAACCAGATATTGTCATACCTCGTCCAGTTGCACCAGTAGCTTTCAGGGCTGGTCCAGTGACTCCTTCTCCTCCGTCACTGGAAAGCCAATTTATGTCTTTCCAAGCCGATCTCTCAAACCTTCTCACGAGGGTGGAAGAGATTCAAAACACACTTGATAAAAACACCAAGTCCCTCTCCAGGTACCAAAAGGATCATTTGCAAAATGTTAAAGTGGTTGACCCGGGGATCAACAAGTTCTCTGCCAATGAGGACTTGGTGTTTGGCAAGCTGAACGAGTTAGTGGAATCCTCCAACCAACTGGCAACATCTTTAAGGGAGGCATTCGCACTGACTCAATCTGGAGTCACATCTTCAATATCCAACCTGCTGAACAGTACTGTCAGATCATCAGAGGTTGATATTAAGAATCTGGAAAGGCAGGTGCAAGATCTATGTAACAAACCTGGCCTAGATGTGACAGAGCTTGGTAGTCAGTTGGCCTCTTCAGTGGGTCTAAAGATCGAAGAAACTTTGGCTGCCAGTGAGAACAATTTGATTGAAAAGGTGATGTCTGAGATCACCAAGATTGCAGCGCCCCAGGTCGATCTCACTCCAATTACATCTGAGATCGATCGGCTGAGGTGCAGTCTGGATACGCTGGCCAGCAAAGTGTCTGAACACTCCACTGCTATATCTGATCTGACCACTGAAGTTGGCAAAGGAAGGATGTTCCTGAAGGAGTTAAGGAAGTCCCTGCAACTGGGCTTTCTCCAGATGATCTCTCCATACTCAAACAAATCTTAAAGAGTCAAGAGCAGACAAGTGGCAATGTTATGACTCAGTCTCAGGAGATCAATCATCTGTGGAGGACAGTTCGCATGATTTGTGGAGTCTTCAAAGAGTGCAAGACAATGCAATCATGGCAGCCTCTAGATCGCTTGCCCTCTAGTCATGCCGATTTTGAAGCTATCAGGCAAGGACTAGATGCTGCCAAGGGGGAAAGGTCTGTTCATGCCCCTCGCACTCTTGTGGATTTTTCAGGTAAAGGGAAAGAGATAGTGGTAGCTACCAGTACTGAGGCTGGTGAGCAGGAGTTTGAGGTGTTTGATGATGTGGTGAAGGGGAGTATTGATAAGGGAAAGGCCATTGCTGATGAATCTATGGAACCGGCCACCGATGCACCAATGTTGGAAACTGGCAATGTTGATTTGTTGCCTCCAGTTACTGAAAGCGAGAGTCAGAAGTTAGCAAGAGTGGGATACTTGGTCAAGGAAAGGAAGAAACAGATGAAGGTAAACCAATTCGAATCAAGAAGAAATCTTCCAACCCCTCTTGTTGATATCACTGATGCTCAACTCCTTGGCTTGACACTTGTTGAATACAAGAAAATCAAAGAAGATCCAAAGATAGTCAATGCACTGAAGGAAATGCTTGAAGTTGAACTGGACAAACACTATCAGGTTGATGAGGCTGAACTGGATGCCAAGTGTTTGAATGTGTCGGTGGAGAAGGCCAGAGAGATTAGGTCTGAAGGGATTCTCAAGAGAACTGAGCAGGTAAAGAAGGCGGTCACCAAAGTGTTGAATCCATCCAAGTCCAAAGGAAGAAAACAAAAGGCTTTACCAAGGGATGCAAATCTAAGGACTTGGGTAGAACCATCTGAACCCACAACTGATGATATTCGAGCTGCTACACAAAAGCTGAGCACAAGCAAAATTAAACTGACAAATGAATCTGAGGCTCGCACATATTTGTCTGATGTACAGCGTCGAAGGCATAATAGAGGCAAAATTACTGATGTTAAAGTTTCGATCAAGCCTGTTGCTAAGCATTTTGTTGTTGAGGTACAATACTTTGGTGGACCTAAGAAAACAACTGAGAACCCGGATGTCCATCAGTATGGTCATTCTGAGCATGTAGAGATGTTGAGGTTACTGGAAGGGAGGCAGAGGAAGAACAAGGTTGAAAAGGGCTGGGAATACGTATTGCAAAATCTTATCAAGTTCAAGGAAAACATTGAAGAAAGATTACGCCTTGATCTTGAGGACACACAGCCAATTTCATCTGTTACAAAAAGAAGGAAAACTGGCGAAGGGCCATCTGTTTAAGTTTTCCTTCTAACTATCTGCTTGTAATTTTGTTTACTTTCTTGTAACTTCTTTGTAAATGTTGTGTATATACAAGTTGCCAGATTGTAACTCACAAGTAAGATATCTGATAAGATCTACAAACAATTAAAACAAAATCCAAGACATTTGATGATCTATAAAAATGTCTTGGAAACTTAATAGGTTTTATCAAACTCAAGTATTTCAAACTTAAACTTGTATAGAAACAAGTTTGAAAATACTTGACAATATTTCAGGACAATTAGGGGGAATTTGTTAGGTCCAGTTTAAGCCAAACTGGAGCTCTCCAGCGACATCTGGAGAGCATGCGGAATTGTCCAAAATATTAGAAGTCCAGTTGCATTGTACAGGTTTAGCAACTGATGACTTCCTCCAGTTGAGATCAGAAGACTAGAATCTGAAGACCTTCCAGTTGAAGTCAAAGACAACAAATGGAAGACAGAGATTGGCAATGGCAGCGAAGCCCAATTGACAATCTACCAGATCAATCAACTGGAGAATCCTCCAGTGTAAATGCTCTTACAAAGCTTTACACTGATTACGAGGAGGACCTTTTTACTCTACATCCTTTTAACCGGACAATGATATTGTCTCTGGATAAAGGTGCAAAGATGTAAGTGGTTGAATAAAGTAAACTTTTGTCTTACTTTATTTAGCACACACAAAGGATTATTTAAACAATACTTTTGTGTGCTGTCAACCATATTTGTACGTCGAAGTTGAGATCCCCATGCTCAATCTTCGACTATAAATAGAGGTCCTTGCACAAGCATTTTAACAACTTTGCAAATACATATATTCTGCAATATTGGTGAACTTGTGCAATATTCTCTCAATCGCAAAAAGGAACATTTCACAACTCTAAGTGTTTCGATTGTTTAGGAGAATTTCCAAGTTTAGATCAATTGTAATTCATGGGTTGTTAGGATATTACATTCATGTATTATCTTGGTTCCGCAACAACCTTGTATTTTATTTAAACAATCAATAAATAAAATACACTTGAAAACTACATATTGTCTCACCAGTTTATATACTTGTCATTTACATTATTGCATGTATTAATTTACGTATTCTGTCACCTTAATATAGTTACTCCAGTTAACCTGGTACACGATCAATCTAAACTGGTCATATCCAGATTAATTGATTGTGTTGCAAAGTTCACTCACCATTGACATAGAGGTGTCTTCAGCACCATCTAGTAATAGTTGGGACTTACATGGTCCCTAAATCACTAGCCGTGATACTGCAACTGAGGAAATAGCAGTTGTAGTTGAGCTCCAGTTACCTCTTTTCAGGGAGAAGATGCTTCGGCAACGGATCCTATAACTGATGAAACATTGAGGAAACTCAAACTGGTCATCAGGAGTTTGAACAACCTGTTCAGCCACCCCCAACATTTATGGATCTTGGCATAAATGAGGGTGAGTTTCAGCTTGAATCTTCGGATTCATCTGAGACTGAATCTGACCAGGAGATGGCTGATGCAACTGTACTTGATGAGCTCCCTTCTCTCCTTGGTCAACCCCAAGAACCACAAGTTTCAGTTTCACCACTTGACTTCTCCTCCTTACAAGAAATTCCAACATTCGCCTCTCGACAACTACTTTCATCCATGAATGTGCCTAGAAATAGACACATTCTTACACCACCGTCGCCGACGTTCACACCTGAGCATTCTCAGCATGAACGTCACATTGAATCCCTCCCCTTCCTTCTTCAACAACTTCTATTCCTTCAGCTGGTGTGACAACAACTGGAGAACCTTCACTTTATGTACCTCCTCCAGTTGTATCTATTGCATTCCGAGCAGGTCCAGTGGCACCTTCCCCTCCGTCACTGGACAGCCAATTCGTGTCTTTCCAAACCAATATCTTAAACCTTTTAACAAGGGTGGAGGATATTCAGAAGACACTGGACAAGAATACCAAGTCCCTCTCCAAATACCACAAGGATCACACCACTAATGTAAGGGTGGTTGATTTGGGGATTAACAAGTTCTCTGGCAATGAGGACTTGGTATTCAGGAAGCTCAACGAGTTGGTCATCAGCTGCAATTCACTGGCTACTTCCTTAAAAGAAGCTTTTGACCTAACTCAATCAAAGGTGCACACATCCATCACCAACCTGCTGAATAACACTGTCAGATCATCAGAGGTTGAGTTGAACGAATTGGAAAGACAGGTCAAATTACTTGTTGAAAAACCTGGTCTGGATGTTGTTGAGCTTGGCAACCAGTTGGCCACTTCAGTTGGTCAGAAAATTGAAAATACCTTGGCTGAAAGGGAGAATAATTTGATAGAAAGGGTGATATCCGAGATCACCAAGACTGCAACGCCCTAGGTTGATCTCACCCCATAACATCTGAGATCAATCAGTTGAGGTGTAGTCTGGATACATTAGCCAGCAAGGTATCTGATCACACAACTGCAATTGAAAAACTGACCACTAAAGCTGGCAAAGAAAAGGAAGAAGTTGGAAAGGAAGCACCAGCAATTGGGCTCTTTCCCAGATGATTTAAATATACTTCAAGCAATTCAAAAGAGTCAAGACACCACTTGTGGAAATGTCTTGACTCAATCTCAAGAGATTAATCATCTATGGAGGACAGTCTACATGTTATGTGGAGTCTTCAAAGAGTGCAAGAACATGCAATCGTGGCAGCCTCTAGATCGCTTGCTCTCCAGTCATGCCGATTTTGAAGCTATTAGGCAAGGACTAGATGCTGCCAAGGGGGAAAGGTCTGTTCGTGCCCCTTGCACTCTTGTTGAAGCTTTAGGTTCAGGGAAGGAGATGGTTGTTGCTACCAGTACGAGGCTGGTGAGCAAGTAATTGAATCTTTTGATGACGTGGTTAGGGGGAATGTGGATAAAGGAAAGGCCATTGCAACTGATGACTCTAAGGAAACTGCCGTTGATGCACCCATTTGGAAATTGGCAATATTGATCAATTGCCTCCAGTTACTGAAGCGAAAGTCAGAAATTAGCAAGGGTGGGTACCTAGTCAAGGAGAGGAAGAAACAAATGAAGGCCAATCAGTTGAATCAAGGAAAAATCTTCCAACCCCTTTTGTTGATGTAACTGATGCACAACTCCTTGGCTTGACACTGTTGGAATACAAGAGAATAAAAGAAGATCCAAGGATTGTCAATGCCCTAAAGGAAATGCTTGAAGTTGAACTGGACAAACACTACCAAGATGATGAAGCTGGTCTTGATGCCAAGTGTTTGAATGTATCGGTGGAAAAGGCCAAAGAGATAAGGTCAGAAGGGATTCTCAAAAGGATTGAACAAGTTAAGAAGGTGGTCAGCAAAGTATTAACTCCACCAAGTCCAAGGAAGAAAACAGAAAGCCTTATCAAGAGATGCAAATCTGAGGACTAGGGTAGAACCATCTGAACCCATAACTGATGACATTCGAGCTGCTACTCACAAACTGAGCACTAGCAAGATCAAGCTGACAATGAATCAGAGGCTCGCACATACTTATCTGATGTACAGCGTCGAAGACACAATAAAGGTAAGATCACTGATGTAAAAGTATCGATCAAGCCTGGTGCCAAACATTTTGTTGTGAGGTTCAATACTTTGGTGGTCCCAAATGAACAACTGAGAACCCTGATGTCCATCAGTATGGTCATTCAGAGCATGTGGAAATGTCGAGCTTGCTGTAGGGTAGGCAGCGAAAGAACAAGGTTGAAAAAGGCTGGGAATATGTATTGCAAAATCTGATCAAGTTCAAGGAAAACATTGAAGAAAGATTAGGCCTTGATCTTGAAGACAAACAGCCAATCTCTGTTGCCAAGAAAAGGAAAACTAGTGAAGGACCATCTGTTAAGTTTTTCTATCTATTTACTGTAAATTTATTTACTTTCTTGTAACTTCATTGTAAATTGTGTATATACAAGTTGCCAGATTGTAATTCACAAGTTAGATAACTGATAAGATCTACAAAAATTAAAACTAAACCCAAGGCATTTGATGATCTAAAAATGTCTTGAAACTTAATAGTTTTATCAAACTCAAGTATTTCAAACTTACACTTGTATAGAAACAAGTTTGAAAATACTTGGCAATATTTCAGGACAATTAGGGGGATTTGTTAGGTCCAGTTTTGGCTATAAACTGGAGCTCTCCAGCTGCATCTGGAGAGCATGAAGAATTGTCCGAAATATTAGAAGTTCAATTGCATTGTACAGTTTAAGCAACTGATGACTTCCTCCAGTTGAGATCTGAAGACTTAAATCTGAAGACCTTCCAGTTGAAGTCGAAGACAACAAGTGGAAGAAAGGAAATGGCAATGGCAGCGAAGCCCAGTTGACATTTCACCAGATCAATCAACTGGAGATCCTTAGTGTAAATGCCTTTACAAAGCTTTACACTGATTACGAGGAGGACCTTTTACACTACATCCTTTTAAGGACAATAATCTTGTCTGTGGATAAAAGTGCAAAGATGTAGAGTGGTTGAATAAAGTAACCTTTTGTCTTACTTTATTTAGCACACACAAATGATTATTACTAATACTTTGTGTGCTGTCAACCATATTTGTACTTCGAAGTTGAGATCCCAATGCTCATACTTCGACTATAAATAGAGGTCCTTGCCCAAGCATTTCAACAACTTTGCAAACACGTACATTCTGCAATATTTGTGAACTTCTGCAATATTCTTTCAATCGCAAAAATGAACATTTCACAACTTTAAGTGTTTCGATTGTTAGGAGAATTTCCAAGTATAGATCAATTGTATTTCATAGGTTGTTAGTATATTACATCTTTGTATTATCTTGGTTTCGCAACAACCTTGGATTTTATTTAACAATCAATAAAAAATACACTTGAAAAATACATATTGTCTCGTCGATATAAATACTTGTCACTTATATCTATTGCATTGTATTTACTTATTTACATTGTCACCTTAATAAGTAAACCTTCAGATTACCTGGTACACAACCACTCTAAACTGGTCACGTCCAGATTAAGTGATTGTGTTGCAAGGTACACTCACCATTGACATAGAGGTGTCTTCAGCACCCATTAGTAATAGTTGGGACTTACCCTCCTCAAGGCCATCAAAGAAGAGGCGAATGTATGTGTGCGGTAGCCCTAATCATTACCGTAACAATTGTCCTCAATGGGTGGGACAACAAGATCAAGTGGCCATTCACCCCAATCACTACAAATTGCCGGGCCTAACCAAAACCGGGTACAACAAGGTCACCAAGTGCAACCCCGTGGCGAGCCTTTGCGGTCAATGCAAATGAGGCCCGTAATGATCCCAATGTTGTTGCAGATACCTTTCTTCTTAATGGTCATTATGCAACGGTTTATTTGATTCCGGAGCTGATTATAGTTTTGTGTCTTCTCGCTTATTCCTTTGATTGATGTGCATCCGTGTGCCCTAAAACTATGTACTCGATATAGAAACGGTAAATGGCGCCTTAGCAAAAACTTAGTCAAAAAACTTCGTGATTGTATTTTGACTCTAAACGACGTCGAATTCTACATTGATTATACCTTTGAAATCGGTAGCTTTGACGTTATTGTGGGA
Organism: Erigeron canadensis; assembly: GCF_010389155.1. Classification (NCBI taxonomy): domain Eukaryota; kingdom Viridiplantae; phylum Streptophyta; class Magnoliopsida; order Asterales; family Asteraceae; genus Erigeron; species Erigeron canadensis. The sequence goes on along the minus strand of NC_057766.1, from coordinate 14,985,370 downwards.
ATGGATTGGTTAACGGCGGTAAATGCAACTATTGATTGTGGTGAGAGGTGGTAAAATACCGTTGTCTAGCGGTAAAATTCTTAGAGTTCAAGGAGAAACTTCCGATTCTCTAAATTTTAAAGTCTTTAGTGCTACCGTCTCAAAGGTAGATTGAAGACCTCCTATTGTTTGTGAATTCCCCGATGTTTTTCCGGAAGAATTACCGGGATTACCCCATCTCGTGAACTTGACTTTCGTATCAATCTTATTCGGGAGCCGCACCAATGGCAAAAGCTCCTTATAGACTTGCTCTCACCGAAATGCAAGAACTCGAAGCTCAACTTAAGAACTTCAAGAGATGGGTTCATCCGCCCTAGTCAATCTCCTATAGACCAAAGTATACAAACTAGTGAGTTGATCAAATTATTCGTGCCTGAGCAACTAGTACCTATAAACTATATGTTGATCAACAACCTGACGAGTTGAACCTAGAAGCAAGCTAGGGCGAGCAACAGACTTACAGCAACAGAATTTCAGGACAAAAACAGATTTACAGAAACAAATTTCAGGAACATAATTACAGCAACAGAATTTTAGGAACAGACTTACAGCAACAAGATTTCAGAAACAGAATTACAGCAACAGAATTAGGAACAGATTTACAAGAACATATTGATAGGAGATCAGTACAAAATTACAAATTAATTCACTACAGTAGTTCCAGAAATACAATGACTAGAGATTCAGCACAGATACAGAAACATAATTACAGAACCAAAACAGAATTGCAATTAATAGTCATATAAGGGGGTGGAACAATAAGGATTTATGCGGAAACATACCGTAAAGGTGTAGGTCCATTGGTCACAACAGGGGAATGTGAGGTTAAAGGCGATCACTGGAACCATCATCGACCATTAATCTTTGCTTGGGCATCGAGCTTTCAATTGATGTTTTCTTATGACATGCTGAACGACTTGGTATCACCCCCCATACATGAGAAGCACATTTATATTTTGGTACATACCTTTTTTTAAAGAATATGATTGAATCCGATCTTAATTTTTTATTACTTAGGTATTTATCTACGTTAAAATCTTACGTGCGAAACAAGAGTAGACCCGAAGGTTGCATTGCAGAAGGATATTTAGCTGAAGAGTGTTTGTCATTTTGTTCGTTTATACTTATCAAGTGATGTCCAGACCAACATAATAAGACAAGTCGAAATTATGATGACTGGTGTTATGAGGA